>NC_142937.1:29171552-29206552 GCF_046866305.1 Octopus bimaculoides
GTGGGCAATAAAGAAATAAGAAACAAATAAAAGTAAAATCAACGTCGGCAGGATTTCATTCCAGAGCGGAAACAACTGGATTATGTACAAGTCGGCATTTCGTTCGGTGTGTTAACCATTCGACTCGCTCGCCACTTCTATAATATTGGTTTCAAATTTTAGCACAAGGCAAAAAAGTTCAGGGGTGGGGTTAAATCGATTGCATGATACACAATACTCAGCTGTTCCTTATAATGGATGAAAAGCAGAATCGACCTCGGAAAAAATTTGAATTCAGAGCCTAAAGACAGACGAAATGCCGCTAAGCATTTTGGTGCTCAGGATTCTGCCAGCTCGACGCCTTCTCTCTTACGTATAAATAATGCAGTGTTTTCGAAGAATGCCTTGCTACTGTTATGAAATATGTTACAACAAATTCGGTATAGACGCATAGTCAGCCAGTGAATATATGTTAAATATGCACGAGAGATGTAATGATTAAACTTATTGGAAGTTATATATTTCAGGCTTACATATATATTGAGGTGTGCTTGTGTGTGCGTGGAAGAGAGAAAGGAGTAATTATGTAAGTATATACAGGCGCAGGAGTGGCTGTGTGGTGAGTAGCTTGCCTACCAACCACATGGTTCCGGGTTCAGTCCCACTGCGTGGCATTTTGGGCAAGTGTATTCTACTATAGCCTCGGGCCGACCAAAGCCTTGTGAGTGCATTTGGTAGAGGGAAACTGAAAGAAGACCGTTGTATATATGTATATATAGATGTGTGTGTCTTTGTGTGTGTGTGTTTATCCCCCAACATCGCTTGACGACCGACGCTGGTGTGTTTACGTCCCCGTAACTTAGCGGTTCGGCAAAAGTGCCCGATAGAATAAGTACTAGACTAACAAAGAATAAGTCCTGGGGTCGATTTGCTCGACTAGAGGCGGTGCTCCAGCATGGCCGCAGTCAAATGATTGAAACAAGTAAAAGAGTAAAAGTGTAAAAGAGAGAAGTTTATATATACACATACATATATATAAATATATACGCACATACATATATATATATATATGCGCGCGCGTGTATGTATGTGTGTACAATTATAGGTTTTATTAATGAACGGAGGTTATTTAAGTGGTCTACTGGCATGCTGCTTGTCGTTGGTGATATCTCACGATTGGCTTGTATGTAATAGGTAATTAGTTAATATTCTATTATTAATTAAAAGACTTGCATGTTTCGAGTTGTTTTACACAGCTTTTAATAACAGGTTGACTGTTCATCAGCCAGTGCATATTTGGTTCATGTTATCACGTTTTTAGTGTTGTCTTCGGTTTAATAAGTGTAATTTCTATTCGAAGTAATGTTATCGGATTGGATTTTACCCTTAATAAACTTTACAATAATGATGTCTTAATTATGTATGGATGCGTTTTAATTATACACGAGCGCAGGTGTGGTTGGCTGGTAAGAAGTTTGCTTCCCAACACAATGGTTGCTGGTTCTCTCCTGCGGCATGGAACCTTAGGTTAAGTCCTCTGTATGATATCTTGAGCAAGTGCCGTCTATATAACCTGGGGCCGAACGAATATATGCGTGTGGACTTAGTAACGAACCTGAAATAAGCCTATCATATATGTGTGCATATGTGCGTGTGTGTCTGTTTGTGTATATGTGTCTGTGTGTGTATGTATGTATGTATGTATGTATGTGTGAGCGTCTTCTTGTATGTATGCATGTATGTATGTGTGTGTGTGTGAGCGCCTTCTTGTCTGTTTCCCCCATACACACACCGATTTACAGCCGCTGTCGGTACGCTTATGCCTCTGTAACTTATCGGTTCGGCAATAGAGACCTATAGAATAAGTACCTGGCTTGAAACATAATAGGCACCAGCTTCCATTCGTTCGGCTAAAACTCTCCAGGTCAGTGCTCCAGCATGGTTGCTCTCTAATGACTCAAACAATAAAGAAACTAAATGGATTTTATGCTCATTTATTTTCTTCTTCATATTATTATTATTATCATTGTTATTATTATTTAAATTTTTGTTTCCCTTTCTTATCGAATGTCTTCTCGATATCTAGGGTAAAGAAACTCACTGTAAACTTTGATAAACCAAAGGAAAGAAAATTCAACGTGACAATGCTCTTCTCAATACGTGTCACATGTCAGTTAAGATAACCTTTTGCACTTCTTACATGGATGGTAAACCACTGATGATTCTAAAGTAGTTTTCTGTTACGTTTTTAATCATTCCTAGTGCTCCTACATTCACTGGTATTGTAACCGCCTTGGGATGCCACATTTGTTTCGACTTCAATCAGCAAATCTTTCTATTGTCTGAGCTTCTCAAATCCTTTTGCCGAGAGATATTATGGTCACAAGGAATGCTCATGTTAATCAATAAACAGCCTTTATTGTTTTGGTCTCTCACAACAATATCCAGTTTAATAGCTTTGACGGTTCTGTCTATATGTACTCGAAAGTCCCAAAGAATTGTTACATTTTCTCCTCAGGGTAATGCTTATACCACTTTTCAACAGTTTTCATTTTATAATGCCGACATATTATCCAGTGCAGATATTGTCCAACTCTGCCGTGTCTTGATTTATTCTTTATAGGTGCTAAGACTTTACATCCAGAGAAAAGGTAGTCCACAGTTTCAGTTGCATCGTTCCAGTATCGGCACTTTGGGTCTAATCCATTTTTCATCACATTTGCTTGGACGTTCTGAGTCAATATGCTCTGATCTTGAGTAGCTAAGAAAAAGCATCCGGGCTCTGCTTTCAGCCCTCTGCTCCGTAGCCACTGATGGGTGTGCTTCTGGTCTGCATCAGCCTGTTTGCCACAAGCCAAATATTTGCCATGCAGCAGTTTTCTTCCCACCTATGAGCCAATTGTTCATATGCTTTTTTCTTTGCCATTGATTTCGCCATTGTTGCCACACTTCCATCATGCTTTTCAACCTGAGTTTTATCCATGAACTCACTAGCAAATTGCTTGCTCTCCTTCATGACAAAATGAAGCTTGTTACGTCTCTTGTGATTTTCAATGAGTTTTAGCATCCAGTCGTTAGATGTTTCAAGATATTTAACCAATCTTCTTGTGGTGGTTTTGTAAGAGAGTTTAAATTGGATCAGGCCTCGATTTCCTTGGGCTCAAGGAAGGTAAAGACGATCTGCGTCTGCCTTTGGGTGGTGCATCTTATTGCAAGTTAGTTGTCAGTCTTCCTTATTTCTCTCATATTCCAGTTAAACACATTGAAATTGTAAACAACAACCGGAACTGTTAAGGAATTTATGGTTAAGACCTTGTTACGTGCATAGCTCAGATTTCAAGACTCTCCGAACTCTCCTGTAACATTCCATTCTGATTTTCTATTTCATACTTGTATGCTGAATGTCAGAACCCTCATTTATTCCGAGGTATTTGTAAGTGTGTTCCTGCTCAAGTTCTTTTATAACTGTGTCAGCATCTAACACCACTGAAGTTGAGGTCATCAATGTCCCTTTCTGGAAGGTGGCCTTGTCACATTGGTTGAGACAAAATTGGTCGAGACAAAATCTCGATGTTTTAACTGAATGGTTTCACAGTACGTAGGAAGCTTTCAAACTCATTACTTTCTATGCCATGGAGTTTTAAGTCATCCATATGAAATAGATGGCTTATATTTTATTGTCAATTGTATACCCATACACTGTTTTGTGAAGTTCACTTGTTAGGGGCATTAGGGTTATGTAAAAATTTAGAGATTAAAATGAGTCATCTTGGAAAATGTCACAGCTGATAATAGTAGTGTTTTAAGTCAGTTCTCCACTGGAGTGATATAATTGGAGATTCGTTTTCCAGACTGACATGTGCTTCAGGAAGTTTGAACTTACAGGAGAAATTTTTAATTTGTGTTCAGTAGGAAAAATATCGTTCTGATCCATAAATACATGTTTTCTCCGAAAAGATGGATGTAGAATCTTTATACTTGGTAGATAAACAGGTGATGGGAAGAGAGCTTTTGGTAAATTTGGTTTCATTCTTCTTTGGAAGTAAGTTATACCACTTGCTAGCCAATCAGATGTTTTCTTAGGATCTTTCATAGTCTCATTGAATATCTGAACTAACTTTTCCTGTGCGCACGGGAGCGATGCAAGCCAGAAAGTTGTCACCTCATTTTTACCAGGGGATTTCAACTTATGAGCTTTAGTGAATGTCATCCGCATGTCTGCTACTGTGATGCCTTTCCATGCTCGTTCTGGTATATTTTGGTAGGATCCTTCTGTGCTTCTAATCAGAGAGAAAAACGATCCCATCACGTTTAAACGGAATTTGAAAAAATTTCTTCAAGGAATACCAAATAAGCTATTTATACCTGGATACAACTCATTTAACAAGCACTCCCTACTCGAATGGACGATGGTACCAGAAAACGTAACTTAAAAAGGATTTAGCTAATCCTATCAGGTGGTGCTATTAAGTTAGACATGGCCTGAACCATTCTTTGGTTGAAACATATCTAAATTTTATATATATATATATATATATATATATATATATATATATATATATATATATTAAGCATCGTATAAGTTAGAGGTTATGCAGCCAACTAAGGGATATATGAATTTATAGGTACTCCTGGTGCATTACCTCACTATGTATAGTCCTAGCTATACGGTATACAGTAGTAGGTAATTTAAAGCAAAGACCGTGGTTTAATGTATATAGAAAAGAAAAAAGCATTAGAGCAATAATTATCAATAAGAATTCGATCATTGGTACCAAAACGTCATTCTATTATTGTAATTATATCATATACTATATCATATTATATTATATTACATCATATATTATATAATATTATATTATATTATTTACGCACACGCAGTTATTCATACACAACCATGTATTCGTAGTGAGGCACACACACTCATACGCATGCACATGTATGTGTTCTTATTGGGAGTTCTATCGGTTCCATGCTCCAAAGCAGACAAATTTTCATCTGTTTGTTTTCGTTTTCACTTGCGCTGCAGTCATTTTCATTATATAGTCACCAACACAATGGGGTATATAATACAAAATAGAAAATGGCGCACACGTATCACACTTCATTATAACAACGCATGATAATTTCTATATTAAAATTTCACCATGGTTGTCTGCTCTGAAAGACTTTGAAGCATTCAAAGATCAAAAGAAGAACAATATTTTCGTCGTTGGCGTTTCACAGTTGACCACTGTACCATTTTCCATTGTTAAAGAATATTTTCTAGATGTGATATAAGTGAAAAATGTTTTATAAAAAATCATTTGATTGATGCGCTGTTGTGTATCCATATTTGTCTCTGTGCCTGATATGCGTTAATATGTACGTTCGTCTATATGTTTCACAAGCTTCTGTGTGATCGTTAGCGTATCAATGCTGAAGAGATCATACTGCGTATCTATATGTATGTATCTAGGCTTTTATATGCGTATATGGATGTATAGAATTATATATACTTCCGTTCCGTTTGTGACTTATTTATAAACCAGTGTTTGTATCTGTGTGTAGGTGTATGTAGGTGTGTGTGTGTACGTGTGTGTGAGTGTCAGTGTTTGTATGTACACTTGTAGACACACTTACCCATATGCATACACGCACATATGCACACACACGCACACACACTCAGACACGCACATACATATTTATATATATATATATATATATATATATATATATATATATATATATATATATACCATGGGCTTCTTTCAGTTTCTGTCTACCAAATCCACTCACAAGGCTTTGGTCGGCCCGAGGCTATAGTGGAAGACTCTTGCCCAAGATGTCACGCAGCGGGACTGAAACAGGAACCATGTGGTTGGTAAGTAAGCTTCTTACCACACTACCACTCTTGTGCATATATATATATATATATATATACACACACAAACACACACATGTATCTATGTATATGGATATATAAACATGTATATATATATACATATATATGCACATATATGTATGCGTATATAACATGTACATACATACACATATGCTTGCATGCATTTATGCTTTTATATATATATATATATATATGTATATATATATATATATATATATATATATATATATATATATATATATATATATATACATGTGTGTGTGTGTGTGTGTGTGTGTGTGAGTGTGTGTGTGTGTATAAATATATATATATGCACTTATACGTGATGTGTTTGACATTTGTTCGTGGATGTGAATGTCTCTATATCTATATGAGTGTGTGATTATGTGTATGTATCTGTGTGTTGGGTGTGTGTGGGTGTGTTTGGGTGTATGTATCTAAGCATATATATACGGATAGCAGCATATTTCAGGTGAATCATTTGAAATGATTCAGTTACGTACAATGCTATAGAGTTAGCTTCGTACACCAGAGCGCATTTACTAAAATGATTCTTCTTCCATAACCATAAACATCCAGTGTGTATAACAATAATATATCACAGACTAACGATTATGTGACGACAGTAGTATTGGTGGAAAGCTTATATTCGTAACATTAAAGCAAGAATTTGATTTATATATCCCGACATATCTGATGTATTTTTCTTTTATTCCTCGCGACAAACGGATATGTAAAATGTAATATTAATGATTACCATCGTAAATCTTACTAAATTTCACTAAAACCTAATGTATAGAAAATTTCATACTCTTCCAGTTTGATATCGTTTTTGTATAAAGATTTCTTTGTTATATGCATAGATTCTTCGTTGCATTTTGTCACATTTCAAAAGAGAATATCTAAGATATTATTTCCAAGCCAAAGTTCAGACTGTTTTGTTTTTTTTCTCTAAAATTGTAATCCAATTCTTCATAAAGATACAATAAGAATCGGCGATATATATTTTTTTTTTACACCATTAAACATGGTTAAGCAGACGACAAGAGAGTTTCATTAGCATAACGCTCAACGGATACACATACGTAGATGCGCAACAATTCGCGAACTCACAAACAAAACAACAAACACACACATACGCAGACATTTCCACAAAGACAGTTGTGTGCGTGTGTGTGCGTGTGTCTGTTCGTGTGCAAGTAACCGTATTTGTGCCTGCTGATATATATATATATATATATATATATATATATATATATATATATATATATATATATATATATATATATATATATATATATATATAAGTATATATCGTCTCTCTATTTGGTTTTTAAGATTCTTTATCTGGATTCGTGTGTTGAAGCATATTTTATTGTGTCTGGGTAGAGTCATTCTGTTTTAATGCCTTTTTAATGGCTTATTAATTAACACACTCACCGGTTCGATTTCCCCGCATTTATTTATATTTTTGAAAATGTCCGTTGCTTCTTGCAATCCCCTCAATACTCGGTGCCCCTGTCCGTTATCGGAGCTGCGTTCTTTTTGTTTATTTCTTAATTTCGGTGGTAACTCTAAGGCATGCATTTCATCCGTATCTACCTCTACTACACCACATATTCCAGGGGCGTAATTGCTGGTGGTGCTGGTGGTGCTGGTGGTATTGTTCTTTACTGTACTGGCGCCGAAGTCCGCTGGTAGTTCGCATTCCGACATGACAATCCCGCCGATATTGTTTGGGTATCTGCGCTGATTCTTACCGAGCCGAGATTGTTGTTGTTGCTGTTTTATCCACTTGAGTTTGTTGTTAATGTGTTTGTTACAAACAAACAAAAACAGCGCAGTTCCGATAACGGAAAGATAACGACTATTCAAAAAAATTTCTAGAAGTAACCGACATTCTTGCAAAAATGAATAACTGAGTGGAAATCGAACCGGTGAGTGTGTCAATTAATAAGGCATTAACACATAATGGTTCTCCCCAGACACAATGATATATATATATATATATATATATATATATATATATATATATATATATATATATATATATATATATATATATATATATATATATATATATATATATATATATATATATATATATATGAAGATATAGTATATGCGGAATTGATATATATACTTGATATATCTGTAAATTACTAAAAGGATTACGGAATTTAATTTAACAAGCTAAACATCAAATTTCCACGCCAAAATTATCACAACTATGTTCATTATCACAACTAGAGATATGACTCGTGAGCGTATACCAATATTTTAATGCAGCTTCGGCTATTTCGACGTTGTGAGTCAGTAATTTTGTTAGCTCTTAAGCATTGTTGCTGTTTGGTGCTTAAGACATGCACGTATTTGGTATGTAGACAAGTACTGTATAATATATTCTATTGATCCAATTTTTATCATGCATATCTACTTCATTGTAGTACAGGTTTGTCTGTTTCTCTATAAATAACCGAAATAGAAAACCACCGGGGCCTGCAGAAACGGTTTGTAATACATGATATAAACACACACACATATTAAGCTTCTGGAAGGGTTGAAAGACGGGACATTTACAAAGCAGCACAGAAATCGAGGTGTAGGCACATATAGACCCTCGAGGTACAGTCTCCAGTATGATAGATATTCTTCATGTGTAGATAGGCCAGGCGTTGAAAACAGGGTTGATACAGAAGCAATAGTAACTGGTAACTAACGACTTCATAAAATTTTCTGTCTTCTAATTTGGATGATGTTTTAATCTTCACTAAACCCACGCAACGGTTTTATTGTTGTGTAACCTGGGTTTTCTACCGAAGAATTTCGATGTTACTTAAGATTATTACCCGACAGTGGAGACAGCCTGAAGCCCTCTAATCAAGTTGAGTGCTACATTGGAAATACTCGAACTTCCCAGGACCTTATATAAATATATATATATATATATATATATATATCTTGATAATACTAAAACTCTAGCGATGCTTGTGTGTAACTGATGTATCTCAGAAATAGTATATTTCATCTTATTTTGGGCATATTCATTTTCATACTTACCTTCGGAAGTTCAGTACAATTTTATGCGACATTTGGACCTCTTTTTAAACGAACAAACATAATTCTTATTTCTTGACGAGAAAAATACTTGCCGTCCGTGACGTCAACATACATACACATACAGAATAAACAAATATATATAATGAATGTTATGGCTGTCAATCAACACAAATACACGTCCGCTATCTGTGACATATACGCGCACATAGTCTTCGTGCACTCTGTGAAACAAAAACCGCCGACTTTTTGACGTACACAATATTTTAATCATTTAGAAATATTTTAAACTGAATATATTATTTCATTATACGGAGTTCGTTAATTTCCGTAAATTATGTCTTTCTTATATTTTAAAGTGAAAGAGAGGAGAAAGTGAAAGATGTATGTACGTGTATATGAAATGGACGTGTGTGAAAGAGAGAGCGAAGGGGGGTGAGAGAGAGGAATAGATACAGAGAATAAAAGAGAGAAAGAGTGAAGGGGTATGTTGTCATGTATGCGTACAGACATAATACATATGCGTACATATTTTTTGTATGTACGTGTCTGAGAGAGAGTGTGTGTGTGAGAGTGAGTGAATGTGTGTGTTCTCATGTAAGTGGCACACACACATACACACAGTCTCTTTCTTTCTTTCTCTCTCTCTCTCTCTCTTTCACACACACACACACACACACACACACTTTCTCTCTCTCTCACGCATACACGTCCATTTCATATACACGTTAATACATCTTTCACTTTCTTCTCTCTTTCATTTTAAAACAGTAGTAACAGGTGATTTTCAGGATTAAAAATTGTCAAGAAAAAGCTTCTACTTATATAAATTGATTACTATCGTTTGGATAATTCCAGTTACATAAGTCCAGAAATTAGGCTACATACATGCATAAGTACCGTGAATTCCCATTCTACAAAATGGCAAACAATTCCGTGAATACTTTACCGTGCAACGCTGGGTAGAAAGTCGAATATATATACATAACGTCCTGGAATGTTAGAGAGGCCAGGTATTTCCGGTATAGCACTCGACTTTAACTGAGAGCTTTCGGCCGTCTACACTGTCGGGTTATACTCTCAAGGAAGATCGAAATTCTTCGGGTGTAGAAAACCCAGGTTTCACAACAGTAAAACCGTTGTGTAGGTTTAGTGAAGAGAAACATATCATCCAAATACGTAAAACATAATCCTTTGATGTACCATTTGCGCGTCTATATATCTGCGTTCGTGTCTGTGAATGTTTGTGTGGATATCTGTGAATGGACGGGTTTATATATATACATATATATATATATAAATCCAGACACACACACACACACGCACACACATGTATATATATACATATATGTGTGTGCGCGTATGTATCGATATGTATGTATGTATGTATGTATGTATGTATGTATGTATGTATGTATGTATGTATGTAGGCGTGTGTGTAGCCTATCATTGCCTGGCTAATATGGTTAAACTACAAGACGGGTAAACGAAACTTTATCCAAATTTTCTCGCCAAGTATTACGTTTTTACTGATATTCATAACTGTTGGTTACATCCTACTTGTTAATTAAACATCTTCGTAAATAATTTGATTATTTGCATTTTGTGAGAACAACGCGTTTGGAATTCTTTCCTAATACCAAAAAAGGATTGCTAATGTAAAACTACTAATTTTTTTTTCAACCGCGTAAACTAGAATAAGCAAGTTTGTGAATTTTATGCGGGTTGCAGCTCAATCGTTATGGTAAGTTTTTGAGTGTTTCCATTATACACATTTCCCTTTATATCTTTTGATAGCTCTGCTTTTGCAAAAGTATTGTCGATGTGCAAGAGTTGAAAAGCTCATAGATGTGATAGAATCTTGAAGTGAAAGCTGGTCACAAACATCCCTTTCATGGGAATGGTGCAGTATACTGTTCTTTTGACATACTCAATGTCTAAGTTTTATGAAGAAAAAGGGAAATTAGATTGTGAGAGTTTCATGCCTTCCAGAGGTCTATTAACGGACATAAAGATGTAAGTAAAATGAAATAGGTACAGCAGTTCATATTGTCTTATATATCTGGAACGAAAGTATTACGAAATTGCTTTATCTTATATGTTACGACATTGTTTTAATGGCGGTCCACATTCTCACTTTGTAATCGATAAGTATTGTCATTGCTGCGGCTATTACATGGGATTTCTCAATGGGAATTTAATATAAAATGATGGATGTAAAGATGGAGTTTCTTTGGAAAACCTAACCTTTCCTTTATATTTGTTAGTTTTATACAACTTCCCTTCAAACATTTTAAGCATCGTTGGTGTCTACAGAGGCATACATTGCACAAGCCAACAGTTTGAGTATCAACATCTCTTGTTTAATTTATTTGTATGATGGATGCAGGAGAGTGTTCTTTTTTGAGAATTATTTTTTGTTTTCTTCGTTAATAATAGATTTCTTTTCAATCAAAAATTTGTTGACATTTTACAGGGCAGAAAAGGTATATAATAACCAAATACCTAGTACCTAGAATAACTCATAGGAGTTTTTATGATGATGTAAAAGATATAAATGCAATTAAATAACTTAAGATTGCTTGAATATTTATTCTGAATAGATTCCGACAGATTCGAACGCGAATACGCTAATCGCTGATATTTTTCCCCACAGAAGAACGACTTCTACTTTATGACAAATGTGTACTCATAAGACACTCGACTCATTAACGCAAGGGATACGGAAGCTGGTGTTTTGAAAGCTTTAATGTCGAAAATAACATCAGAAACAATCTGAGTAGGTATTAAAGCCACACTCAGCGGGCATTGGACTTTAAAAGCATTCTACAAAATATACTGCATATAACACACATACACACACACACACACACACACACACATATATATATATATATATATATATATATATATATATATATATATATATATATATATATATATATATATATATATATATATATATATATATATATATGTATGTATGTATATGTATATATATGTATATATATGTATATATATATATGTATATATATATATATATATATATACATATATATATATATATATATATATATATATATATATATATATATATATATATATATATATATATATATATAAATTGTTAGAGGATACTTATGAAGGAAGGACAACAAGCAGTGTCTTAGAAAGTGCATATTAACCTGAAAAAGATGTCTGGCAAGAAAAAAAAATTCATTATATTTTAAAGTATGGACATATACACGCAGATACGGTTGGATGTGTAGCTAACAAGCTCGCATTGCAACCAAGTGGTTCGGAGTTCAGTCTTACAGTATGCCAACCTTGAGGAAATGCTTTTGTTGTAATTCTTTGCCGACCAGTGTGTGTGTGTGTGTGTACTTGCATGTATATTTTTTTCTTAGTTATAGAAACGACTTCGCTCAATATTTCCTAACATGTTGCCAGGAAGATTGGAGAAACTTGTCTAAACATTCTGATAGGAATCTGCTAAAATCAATCGTTCTCTTTCATTGCCATTCCGATATCTATAAACAGAAATAACTTAATTAGATATTTATCTTGGTTTGCACAACTAAATTAGCGATCATTAACTCAGTAAATTATCATTGTTTTATAAATGTTGTTAAAGTAATTGACAGGAAAAAAAAACTATCGTAGCTACCTTATGAAATGAATATTATTGATGTAACGCCACATTATTAAAACTTCCAATAAAAACAATGCTGTTTTATTGAGTCATGATTGCTAATATCATATCACGTTATTGCTTGATACCTTCATATAGAGCTAATTAATGATATATATGTTAAGTTGAATGTCAAAATATGTTGGCTGTAAACAACGTAGACTATATGTTCAATTATTACAATAATTATCTAGTTGACACCCGGTATTTGACGATCTTATGTGTATAAGTGTTGCATATCTAATCATCAGCGGTGTATCATTCAGACATTTAATGTATGAGGTGGTATCAAAATGTAACCATGCTGGAACTTTATTTTCCCCATAAAAGAATTTGACTGGATGTGATACAAGGAGGAGACATGTAGCTAAAGTTTGACAAATTTGAAACTGAATGTAACTGCACTAGCTGTATCGCACCAGACACATGGTTCCCCTTAAACAGTTTTATTCTTTTCCTTTATAATACAATCATCAATTACTTTGGCATCGGTAGGTCTGATCAATGGTTCATTTGGGGAAAATGAAAATCAGTGTAAAAGAAAGCGCAAGTTTCCAGAAGTTAATCTGTCTGCATAAGATAGAGTTAATGTTAGAATTTTATTCACACTAATGGCAAAACTAAACCCACAATAAAGGATTTGTAAACAACAGCATATTTAGTCCAAATGGCACTAACAGGGCAACGAGTCTACGATATAGTGTGTGTGACATATAATATAAGGTGGGGTCCTAGGGTATTTTGTGTCAGGTGGGGTTGTGTCGGGGATTTTTACACAGGTAGGCGATGGACCATTTTTTCGCTGATAGGTGGGCGATATTGCAATTTGGCGCAAAAGTTTGTGAAACACAGCACTAGATTCTTCAAAACAGTTCTCCAGTAAGGCTGCAATCTATAGAATAAGACGATAAGAATTTTTGAGAATAATGATTTAAATTCTAAATTTCAAACAATTCAAAACTAGTTGTACAACAAAAGAGAATAAGAATATATTTTTTGAACCATTAAAATAAATTTATCAATTTTTAAAGCAACAACATTGAAAATATCATTTTCTAGGTTTCTTAGAATATAGCATTTCAATTAAACGTAATTTTAAAACTAAAATGTTGAGATTGCTGTGTATATGGGAGGAAAAGAAAGTATGTTACGATTTCTTTAGGTATTAAGTTAAATAAAGTGTCGACTGTGTTAGAATTAGTTTAACAAGTTTAGATATTTTGGAAACTGAATCTTACTTTATATTTCGGGAAGTTTAACTATTATTTCTCGTAGAGTAGAATTTGACGAAGTGTTGATATGTGTGGGTGGGGGGGGGGTCTGGTTGTATATGCTTGTGCGTGTCTATACCTGTAATGTTTGTTTTTACACCCAGCTAAAAACAATAATAAAACAATAAAACAATTTAACATTAAACTGAGGAATTACTAAATACTTTCCGTAGAATGCAAATTGTATGGATCATATTTCTTATATTCTTACTTGTTATATATATATATATGTATATATATATATATATATATATATATATATATATATATATTTATATATATATATATATGTATGTATATATATATATGTGTATGTATGTGTGTATGTATATATATTTGTGTGTATGTGTGTATGTATATATGTATGTATGTATGTATATATACATATATATATATATATATATATATATATATATATATATATACATATATAAATAAATAGATAGATACATAGTTAGATAGAGACATATATGCATATATATATATATATATATATATATATATATATATATATATATATATATATATATATAAATGCATACATGTATGTATATGTATGTATGTTTATATATATATATATATATACATACTTTTAAGCTAATGGAATTCAGTATGTACAAATATTTACTTATATTAAAAGGGATATATTACTTAACTAAGAAGCTGGAGGCAAAACAAAATAATAATGAATTTGAAAGTTAGGATTCATTATTATGAAAATATTATATTTTCCTAGTTTAATGAAAAGTCAAAAACTAATATATTAATTGTGTACATCTAAGAAAAAGAAATTCCCAATATTAGTTTACGAAAGTTATGCATATATGTATATCATGTTTATGGAATAATGCTAGAGATATGAAATAGCTGGAGATAGAAGTTGTTATATACGAAGAAAAGCCAAAAGTATAATTATTCGTAAGGAAAAAATGCCGTGCTATAGATAGATATTTCAAGAGTTTAGAAACAGTTAACTTTAAGAATTTAGTATTAATGGATAGGAATGTATGCCAGACGTATAGTCTTTAAAATGTATCATGTGTGACATGAAATTTCTCTGTTGAATAGAAAATTGAATAGAAAGCCAGAAACTATAGAGTTGGTGCTATTTGCTACTGAGGGAAATAGTCTCTTCGACTTAAAGGTGTAATATGTTATCTCCAGTCTATTGCTATGTAAATAAATAAGCTGAGCGTAGAGGCGGGTAGTGGAGAAGTAAACTAGTAAAGAGACGGAAGGATGTATGAGAATAAGTTATCAGAAATTCATAAATTAAAGTATAAGATAACGATTTCACACAAGCTGGTACACACGTGCGCCAGCACACACATAAATACATACACACACACACACATAAATACACACACACACATGCTACATATGGATGTATGTTTGTTTTTATACTCAGTTATAAAACCAATCTTACATTAACCGGATGGGTTACTCTATAATTTTGTAGATTACAAA
This sequence comes from Octopus bimaculoides, assembly GCF_046866305.1. Classification (NCBI taxonomy): domain Eukaryota; kingdom Metazoa; phylum Mollusca; class Cephalopoda; order Octopoda; family Octopodidae; genus Octopus; species Octopus bimaculoides. Next base: position 29,186,902 of record NC_142937.1, read on the forward strand.
TTTATTATTCTTTAACGAAAATATCATTAGCAGTGACTTCGGAGTTTCGGTCAGTGAAACCAACGTTGGAATGCAATCCATCGACGGCTTTACTATCCGAAATTTCGAAGTGACTGTCAATAATGTTCGCTATTAATATATATGCGTGGCTTTGTGGTAAGAAGCTTGCTTCCCAACCACATGATTCGGGGTTCAGTCCCACTGCGTTGCACCTTGGGTAAGTGTCTTCTGCTATAGCCTCGAGCGGATCAAAGCCTTGCGAGTAGATTTAGTAGACGAAAACTGTCGTATATATGTGCGTGTTTGTGTATTTATGTGTGTCTCTTTGTATCTGTGTTTGCCCTCTACCATCACCGCTTAGCAACCGGTGTTGGTGAGTTTACGTCCCCGTAACTTAAAGGTTCGCAAATAAGAGACCGATAGAATAACTACCATGCTTCAAAACAAAATAAGTTCTGGGGTCGATTTGTTCGATTAGAAACCCTTCAAGATGGTGCTCCTGTATGACCGAACTCAAATGACTGAAACAAATTAAAGAATATATATATATATATATATATATATATATATATATATATATATATATATATATATATATATATGTATATATATACATATATATATATATATATATATATATATATATATATATATACATATACATATACATATAAATATATATATATATATATATACATACATACACACACATATATCTATATATATACAGATACATATACATATATATATATATATATATATATATATATATTTATATATATATATATATATATATATATATATATATATATATATATATATATATATATATATATATATATATATATATTATATATATATATATATATATGCATATATAGATACATATACATACAATATATATTTAATGTATGTACATACACGTTCATATACGTACATTTGTGTGTGTGTGTGCATGTGTGTGTGTGTGCATGTGCGTGTATGTGTGTGTGTGTGTGTGTGTGTGTGTGCGTATAGAAGGAGATGTAAGTTGTAAGTTATTAGATAACAGCTGTAAATAAAGCAGAGCATATAGTTTTGTCTCTGTGTTCCATTAACGAAATCCCCATCCGTATGAACGCAGGCACGTTAACAATCACACCTCCACACAACCGTTTTATGTGTTTCCATAATCTATTTCCATAATCTGGTCTCTAACTTGAGATAAGAACTTCGTTGATAAATCCTTCATAGAAATAAAGTATATTTTCCAACCTGTGCCGTTTGACACCCATTCCATCCAGTCCAAATTCTTCTTCGATTTAACTTCGAATTCTATATTTTCAGGCTTCACCGGCTGTACCTTTCTTTACTAGTTCTTTTCTTATAATTGTTCTCTCTTCATTATTATTGTGTAAGAGTATTTTTTATACAATATTTTCAGGCCGAAACATTTCATCTAAAACTTTAAGCTATAAAAAAAAATTATTTAATGCAAGAGAAACAATATGTAATCTTGATCTCCAACTTAATCTGGATATCGTTTTAGAACAAATAATACTGCGTGATTTACCCGCAGAAGATCTTTCATAAGGATTTGTGGTGCATAAAAACACATGTAATTATAACGTTGACGCACGATAGTCGTCTGCTACGGCAACTGGAACTCCCAGATCACGTGATTTAACCCTTCAAAATGGGTATTCTCCCAAGATTCTATATATCGCCGACGGGAGATTCGGCTATTACGGCGCTGCTGGACATCTGGACATCTCTCACTGACTAACCCACAAGTTGGAATCCTTCTGGCTGCGTAAACGACGGCTCTCGTCCGTCAACGATGTAAGTTGTGCTTTTATGCACCACAAGTCCTCCTGAGAGATCCTCTTAAGGCAAGCCGCAGTATTTTGTGTTCTAACACAACCGTCATGTTAAGCTGAAGATCAAGATTACGTTAATTTATTCATATTGATTCTGTACTTCTTTTTCTACGCTTCATAAACACTCCAAATTTCATCTCACAAAGTCTCATCTCCAGAATGTTAAACTATATGTCAATAGCCATCAGGTGAATATCCATCCTTTTAAATATTTTAAAATTCTCTTTGCCAATGTATAATAGGATTATTTCATTTTACATATATTATAAAAGTAATCCGAAATAGCTTTTCTTACAAACGTCACAAGATACAAATTTGTATCTTTTTCCCTACAAATTTAAATAATCACATTCCTGTAATAAAAGAAAATATTCTCCTGCAGTGAATTCCATTAATATAAATATTCCTTTTACATCAATATATTTTCACTTTTAGTAAATTTCTTTGACACATCCAATACATCCATGGATTAACTTAACAATTTAGATTTGAAAATATTTCCTCTTAATTACATCTCTTAAACTAAATTTTCTCGTGTAATTTATACTCTGATAATCTGCATATCATCCATCTCCTTCAATTGTGATATAATCGGTTTCGAATTTTGGTACAAGACCACAAAGTTCGGGGTGGAGGGCTAAGTCGATTAGATCAGCCTCAGTGTGTAACTGGTACTTATTTTTGTCACCCCCGAAAGGATGAAAGAGAAAACAGACCTCGGCGGAATTTGGACTTGGAACGTAAAAGACGGATGAAAATCCGATAATGAATTTTGCGGCATTTCATCCATTTTTCACGTTCCGAGTTCAAATTCCAAGTGGCCACCTTTGCCTTTCATCCTCTCAGGTTTTCTAAAATGAGAACCAGTTGATCACGGGAATCAATGTAATCTACTTATCCTGAGTCCAAAATTGCTGGCGCTCTATCAGCATTTGAGACCAATACTGAAGTCAAATTAACTACATTCAAATACAAATCCTTTGAAGCTACATTTTTCATTCGAACTGCTTCCATATAATTTATGCATGTATATGTGATGTGATGTGTGTGTGGGTGGGTGTTTTCAATAGACACTGTGTATAATTAATATTATGATGTTATAATTTTAAACTGTGGAGGCGCAATGGTCCAGTGGTTAAGGCAGCAGACTCGCGGTCGGACGATCGCGGTGTGTGTTTATTAAGCGAAAACACCAAAAGATCGACGTGGTTCCGGCAGGGGGTGGTGGAGACTCCTGTTGTACTCTTTCGCTCCAATTTTTTCTCACTCTTTCTTCGCTGCGATGGACTGGCGTCCCGTCCAGCTGTGGGGAACACATACGCCATAGAAACCGGGAAACCGGGCCCATGAACCTGGCTAGATGAAAAGGGTGCATAAATTTTTTTTTAAATAACTTTAAAATACTATAATTTTCACTTATTCCAAAACACTGTCGTCTGCTTGTAAGTAATTCTTCTATTAACAGGACCACAGGACCATACGTATATTACCCCCTGTTACGTCGATATTTCGCTTGCAGCCCCCATATAACTCCGCCGAAAATAAGGAATGAGCACAAACATACAATTAAATTATTCATGAATTGAACAAAGTTGATTGGAAAGATAAATTTAGAAGAGAGGAAAACGATTAAATTATAAAAAATATCAATAACACGAATTTAATCGTATTAAATGTAGAACGGGATCAAACATTAGGTCAGAATTCAATATACATATGCTTCAAATAAACAAATATGCTTACAATAAACAAATTAGAAATGAAAATGACAAGAGAATAAGTCATTAGGTCATGAACTTTATCAGCTTACAGTTGTTTCTGCTATAGGGAGCAATGCATGCATAGTTTAAGGGTTATGTGATACCCTATAGCTTCAGCAGAGCTTTAATCATGAAGTGCAACTTTTAAAATTGCACTTCATATTTGAATTTCCGGTTATAGTATAGCATAATAAAGGTAATACACCTGCACATAAACGGCGCTTGTGTATTACTTCTTTACATACAGGCACACAATACACACACACACACGCACACACATGCATATACACATACATACGTACGTGCGTACATACATAAAAACATACACACAAACATACCTACCTAACTACCTACACACACACACACACACATATATATATAACAAATGAAAGACAGAAGATGGAATAAACGAGAATATATTATTAATCACAACAATTGTTTCGACACATCTACCATCGACTCCTCTTGTGGGACACTCAACAACTGGTTCAGGAGTATCCGGTGGTGCAGCGGTATCTCGTCGGGTGACAGATACATAAATAAACTCGTTAAAATGACTGTTCCACAATACAACTTACTATTTTGTAGAGAGAAAAACAGCCAGACGGAGGAAAATTCTTCATATATATATAGAAGATCCAAAAATAAAATTGCAGAAGAGAAAGAGAGAAACGAACACTTATATATAAAGTTGTTATGTGAAATAATATTCAGATGAAAAAATGGAATATAGTGAATATTTGAACAATGAACAATGAATTATAAACCCGTAAGGTTTAGGCTGGAAAGGAGAACAAAGGAAGTACATTGCTGATTAGCTTTGCAGAATCATTTCAAAATATGATTTGAATTATTATTTAAATGTAAACTTATAACAACGCATTATTTGTTGTTCAGAAAATATATTGACTAAAAGTTGTTTTTAAAACGCATTTAAATTATGTGAAAGGAGACCAAATGTAAAATGTAAAATAGTGTCAGGTGACTTGTGTTTTAATGAAGTTAAAATGACTTGAATCTTAAACTAAAAGCTAATTAGGCTGAACGCCCCAAGCCATACAAACTTATTAGATTGGAAGGTAATGGCAGATATAAAGGTTTATAAAGGAAAAAATATATATATTAATATGAAGGAGTGCGTTTCATGTGTTCTCTGTTGATCTGAAGATATTTTCACCGAGGGCCACATCACTCTGCATCTAACGTAGCAGCAGCAGCAACGTCAGTAGTAGTAGTAGTAGTAGTAGTAGCAGCAGCAGCTGCACTGCAGGAGTAATAGTAGCAGTAGTAATAGAGGTAGTGGCAGAAGCAGCAGCAGCAGCAGCAGCAGTACTAGTAGTAGTAGTAGTAGTAGTAGTAGTAGTAGTAGTAGTAGTAGTTGCAACAGCAGTAGCAGGAGCATCGGTAGTAGTAGCAGTAGTAGTAGTAGTGGTGGTGGTGGTGGTGGTGGTGGTGGTGGTGGTAGTAGAAGTAGTAGTAGTAGTAGTAGTAGTAACAGCAGAAGGTGGTAGTGATAGTATTTGAGGTGGTGACGGTACTGGTGGTGTACACGTATGTGTTCAAACACCGGAAATTCTCCTCAAATAATTTTTACGCTTAATCATTAATCGCGCGCCATAAAATCTTGAGATAGACATTGCTTGGTTCTACGTAACCAAACGCAAAAGAAATAGAGAAATATAAATATAATAAACATTTCGGAATGGTTTGAATCCAACCACCATTCGCTAGGAAAAAGTAATAACTTCCATGGTGCTAAATCTCTTTCGTGTGTTTGTAGGCATTCCATAGCAGAAAATATTATTGTATACCGACATGAAGCCAAATAATTTTCTTGGCAAGAATATGGTCAAAGCGTATTTTAATATTAACGTAAACCTGGTTGAATTGTTCCACTCAAACAAAAATGATAGAGTTAATAATTTGTAACCAAGCTGCAACCGAAAATTACTTTCTGGTCCCCATTTGTATTCCATTTGTATCAATGTATTTGAAAGGTTATTTGATTACTTTTTATGTAAAATAATAATAGTGTAAAACATGCGCGAAATCTTCAAGAATACATTCTTTATATTTCGATATATATTTATATATATGATAGTGAGCAAAAATATACGACCAGGAAAGGGAATGTAACGATAAAGCGATCTCACACGTACTTGTACATGCAGCGGCAATCAGCCGAGGTGTGTTGAGCCGGTTCCAATTAACGAGTTCACCACAGCCCTTATGAATGCTGTAAGAGTAAGCGATTCGGATAGCGAGCACGCCGAAGCCGTGCTCAGCATTTGCTCTTTAGGTACGGAGTTCATGTTCGGAGGTTCAGCGGGAACACACGTTCGCATGTGGTCTCCGCTCACATGCAAACACAGTTTCGCATGTGGTCTCCGGTCACATGCTCCTCTTGCCGTCAATTGTCGCCCATTGCAAAGGAATCTCTTACCAAGTTACCGTCCATTGCTGTACCAAAATTCGAAACTAATCTCATAAAATATCATAGAATTTGTTTCATCAGGTAATTGTAACGTGTTAACGGCCTTCAAAACGTAGGTACTCACGTATAAATATGCACATATATAGTGTGTGTATTACACACACACACACAAACAAACAAGAGAAAGCGATCCAGGTTTTTGAATACATCTACGACAATCTTGTGCAGGTCTCCCAGGCCTTTTAACAGGTATTTTAAGAACTGTCGTCTATTCAACCCCAAGCAGTTGCAATATGTGGCTCTGAATCCTGATATATACATGTGTGTGTGTGTGTGTGTGTGTGTGTGTGTGTGTGTGTGTGTCTGTGTGTGTGTGTGTACGTGTGTATGTGTGTGTCTGTGTGTATGTGTATGTATATAAACATGTATGTATATCTTATTGAACATAAAAACAAAAAAAATTGCCAACAATGATGCCGGTATCGTTCTGTGTTTTTATTTATTTCACAAAATAATGACATGGAATATGGAATATTGTCCAAAGCATTCTAACTTCTCTTGCGACTTATATTCCAAGACAGATTCAGTCATGTTTAAAAAAAAAGTCCTTAAGCCCTGTATAGTTTCTATAGTGTTCGATTTGTATTGGAATGAACTGCTTGACAGAACCATGAAACACAAGATTCCCATTTTCAGAAATATACAGCAGTTGACTAAACGTTCAAAGACGTCGCCCCAGCATGGCCGCTTGCCATTCACTGAAACTGATAAAGGAATGAAAAAACTGAATACGGTAAATGGATATAGGAGTGCGCGTCTATGTTTGAGAGCGTGAGTGTGTGCGTTGCATGTGTGTGTGCGTGTGTGTGTGAGAGAGAGAGAGAGAGAGAGAGAGAGAGAGTGTGTGTGTGTGTCTTTGTGAGCGTATATATGTATTCATACACACACAATCATATAAATATATTTATTTATATATATATATATATATATATATATATATATATATATATATATATATATATGATTAAATACAAAAAAAAAACAGATATGGATGAAGATATATACATGCGTATACAAACATAAACGTATGTATCTAATGAGAGACATACTTAAAATATAGAAAAACATATGCACACATATACATACATCCTTAACGTACATACGGAACCATACATAAATGTATATATATATATATACATATATATATATATATATGTGTGTGTGTGTGTGTGTGTGTGTGTGTGTGTAAATACATATCTCTCTATATATATATACATATATATATATATATATATATATATATATATATATACATATATACATACATACATATACATATATATATATATATATATATATATATATATATATATATATATATATATATATATATATATATATATATATATATATATATATGGATATATGGATGTGTGCATGTGACTATTTATGTGTATGTTTACACAGTGTGCGTAGAGGCAGCTTTATTGACATATCATCGATATTTACTTTATCATACGAAAGACATTTGAAGTAAAATGAAAAAGAAAAACTTCTTTAAAAAAAACCCGAGAGTCTATCCACTCCTCGGCTTTTGCCTAAAGCAGATTTTTCAACAGAAACATTTCTTTATTCTCTTTACGTCCTGTAATACACACACACACACACACACACACACACACACACACACACACACACACATATATATATATATATATATATATACATGCATACACACACACACACACACATGCACACATTCACTCATATGGATGGATGGATGCTAATATTTACGAACGCATACCTCCGTACACATACAGATTCAGTCCTTCCCTCTTCAGTATTGTATAAGTTCAATATTCGTGTTCTGATAGAAAATGTCTTTCAGTATTGACATGAAAGATGATGAATAACGATTATTAAATCAGTGTCTATATTCTTTAGAAAATTCAATGGATCTACGTCGTGGATAACGATGATTATTCCAGTTCTTCGTAGTGTTTAGCTCGGTAAAAACCAACGCATGTAATATTGTGAAATCGGTTGTTTTTGTATAGAATTTTCTGTCTTTTGTGTCCCTCGAGTAAAGACGCCGAGATAACGAGTTTGTTTTTTTATGTGTCTGAGGTTTACAGATGCGATCTAAATATCGTTTTCTAATAGTTTGTTCAACTTTTGCTTCGGCCCTGCTGCGCCGGATTAAGAACCTCATGGTTGCGGGATGTTTATCTTAATTAGACAGTACCACCAGTATTCTTTGTCTTTTACTTCTTTTAGTCATTAGACTGCAATCAGGAATTTAAATCCGAAAACCTTTGGAATTTAAATTAATACAAAATAATATAAACCCAAAACGTTAAATTTGCAATGCAGCGTAACAAAGAACAGCTCCCTTTCTTGGATATTATGATGAAAACGTCGCCAACCAAATTCTAATTGACATTTATCATAAACCAACGGACACGAAGCAATATCTCCTGTTTAGCTCATGCCGCCCGAAACACATCAAAAGAATATCTCCTTTAAAATGCATTTGCACAACAGTGTCTAATGGAAATACTCGGGACCTTTGTCTTCAAAACCTCAGAACAACACTAACTGAAAGAAAATATGCACCGTTACATATAGACAATAGAATTAAGCGTTGTAAGAAACGGTAAGAAAACGTAACACCACACCTGATTTCAAAACTCTACCACATATATAAACTCACAATCCTAGAAACAATGTGGCATACAACACTAGTGCACAATAACTACGAAACCAACGGTTAAAAAATGTGGACGCCTAAACTGTGGACCACTCCCAACCTAATGGAAGGCTCGGAATTCCTATTCAAACAAAAAGATAGGTTCATAAGTAGAACCAACTTCACTTGTGCTTCGGAGAATCTAATTTTTGTTATAATCAAAACTTAAAGCCGGCCGAAACGCCGCTAATCATGTTGTCAAGCGCGGTAACGATTCTGTTTTTTGTTTGTTTTTTTCCTACTCTGAGCACAAAGCCTGAAATTTTGAGGGAGGGGGCCAGTCGATTAGACCGACCCAGTACACAACTGGTACTTAATTATTGCCCCCCAAAAGGATGAAAGGCAAAGTCGATCTCGGCGGAATTTGAACGCAAAGACAGACGAAATATCCTTTTTCTACTCTAGGCACAAGGCACAAAATTTTGTGGGGAGGGATTAGTCGATTAGATTGAACCAGTACGCAGCTGGTACTTAATTATCGACCCCAAAAGGATGAAAGGTAAAATCGACCTCGGCGGAAATTGAACTCAGAATGTAAAGACAGACGAAATATCGTTAAACATTTCGCCCCGCGTGCTAACGTTTCTGCAAGCCCGCCGCCTTATTCTTAGAACCACATATTATGATGAAATGTTTTCCATTATTCTGGTATAATTTTTTTTTTTTTTAATTCTCAAGATTCTTGGAGAAATTTTCAAAGAGAATATATGCAGAAAGCCTCGCATTGTCTCTTTTAATAAACCTATATTTGGGTTTTGTTTGAATACTGTTCAATAATCAATACCCTGGATCCTACAACTGCATTGTATTGATATCGTGTCTAGTTTAATTCTAGTGTTAATGTAATTTAATATCTAGTTAGAAACTGACCCTAATTCACATTTAATGTTGTTAAATTGTTCGCAATTAAGCTTGCTTGTGAAGTTTCCTTGTGAACTTTGGATGTTTAATACATCTTACGCTCATTGATTCTTTTAATAGGATCATCTATTTGGAACTATTTGGGCTAATATTTCGCCTAATCATTTATTAGCTTTTATTTTCTAGTTCTAATTTTCTTGTATAACGTCGTGGTCTTCTCTCATAATAATGCAGTGTAGATATTTCTATCCACGTCTTAATTTATTGAGTTGTGTTTACCAGCACAAATAGAGTTCTATGTCTTTTATTTAATTCCCAAATCTCTTAAATCTGAACGTTTAATTTTACTTAATATATGTTTAATTCAATTCTGCTTAAACTTCATGTTTTTGATGTTTAAAGCAGAGCTGAAAACCAAACATATTTGTCAATGAGTTGGGTATGAATTTATTGAAGTTGAAATGCTATTATATTCTTCTTTCAACCGTTTTGTAAAAGTTGCTTGATCAAAGTTTCTGTTGGTAGAATTAGGATGTTTCTCACCTTGATCGAAATTGCATAATCTTATTGCTTGAGGTTTTCCCATTATTTTGTGTATTATACTTTAGAGTATTAAGTCCTCTATCGACTTGAAGGCATTTTAGTGTTAATTATGCTGGTGTTGTTGGCACTCCGTCGCTTACGCCGTGATCGGGTTCCAGTTGATCCGATCAACAGACCAGCCTGCTCGTGAAATTAACATGCAAGTGGCTGAGCCCTCCACAGACACGTGTACCCTTAACGTAGTTCTCGGGGATATTCAGCGTGACACACTGTGACAAGGCTGACCCTTTGAATTACAGGCACAACAGAAACAGGAAGTAAGAGTGAGAGAAAGTTGTGGTGAAAGAGTACAGCAGGGTTCGCCATTATCCGCTGCCGGAGCCCGGTCTGAGAATCGAAACCGCGATCCTATGACCGCGAGTCTGCTGCCCTAACCACTGGGCCATTGTGCCTCCACAGTGTTAATTATAAGCAACGAGCTAATATGCCCTAGGTTTTCTCTAAAATTTTGGTTAGATCAATAAATATCCCCCTGAAAAAACCTCATCGTCAAAACGAACGTATGGAGAATATCTTGGGACTGATTTGAAACTTTAATTTTCCATTATTGGATTAATCTGATTTGATTGATGTACAAATATAATACAAATTATCATTGTTCCAATGTTTCATTTGGGCTTGCATGCCCTAAGTAATTTTTTTCCTGCACTTAGTCATGTCGATAAGCTCTAGACTGAATTTAATCTATAAGTATCTAAGTGTAACGATATCATTGCTTCAATCGACCATAATGGAAAAACCTTACGTCGAGCTAACATAACGGATAAATAAATATATGTAATAGGTGACCAGAAGTTCACAGCTTATCGTTCGGGGCAACAATTAACCGATTACAATCTCATACCTCCATGAGTCACTTTGAAGTTAGTCTTGTATCGTACGCTGTGTGTAATGAAGATTAAACGGTTCGCCGAGGTGAGCTCCATCTTTTCAAGGTTTCACCTCTACTTAAAAGAACCAAACGTCAACAGATCTGTAAATGAATCTCGATAGGAGTCGCAGATTTAGTCTACGGATCATTTAACTCTGCAGTATTTTAAAATTCCTTATGTATTAACTATTTAAATATATGTAGCCCACCGAAGTTTTTTTTCTTTTCCTTGTTTTTTTTTTTCTTTTTCGTAAATTTAACGCATTTCATTATTTCATTTTTATTCATGTGTATTTTATGGAAGCCATATATTTACTAACGATTGTATAAAGTATGTTGCAACCCGAAAAAGTAAGTAGGAGGGTGAACGCTATGTACAAGTGCGCGTGAAGCTATTTATATTGGTACGTATGACATTTTACCCACTAAGTACCACTGTCCTATAAATAGGACACTAAATGAGAACATTAAATAAGCTATATCACATTGTCTCAGGGTCCTATTTATAGGACACCAAGTATTTCCATTTCTACTTGAAGTAAAGGAGTTTTAATTATTTTTTACTCTAACCAGCTTTCAATCATCTGTAAAAATTTTAAAGTAATATTCAGAAATTTAAGTACTCTGGGAATTGATGTGTTAAGTATGTGTGTATAGATAGATATGTTCTACACATTATACAAACATCATAGGCGCAGGCGTGGCTTTGTAGTAAGAAGCTTGCTTCCGAGCCACATTGCTCCCAGTTTAATCCCACTGAATGGCACCTTCGGCAAGTGTGTTCTACTTCTGCCTAAATAACAAAAGCCTTGTGAGTGGAATTGGTAGACGGACACTGAAAGAATCACGTCATATATATATATATGACGTGATATATATATTACAAGCGTATAAGAAGGGATGACCACAAAGATCGTTCTCAAGAAAAATTCAGCAAACACCAGAACGTAAGCAGGTAAGACAAAAGAAAATATACAAAATAAAGAATTAATCGTAGACCGGTTTCGCTATTAAAGAAGAAAATTACTTACGTAATCGTCTGTGGCTTATCAGTACCACCGTTCTTTATCAATATATAATGCAGAACTATACACGAGATGTCCGCATAAAATTAGACGTGCATATAGTTCTAACAATTACATTGGGGTAATATTTCAAATGTCTTCGCTCTGGGGCGCTAAATACCCGCTTACGTTCTGGTGTTTGCTGAATTTTTCTTGAGATCAATATTTTCCTTGTGGTCAGATCGTAGGTGATCTATTTCTAGCATAATGGATGTCCACTTAGTGGTCATCCCTTCTTATACGTATGTAATATAATTTTTCTGAATTTTCAGATTTTTCTATATGCTAGGCCACTGGTTTTAAATTGATATTAATGTAATTAATATTCAATTTATTACAATTATTTTAAAAATTATGTATATATATATACACCTTAGAAAATCATGGCATCTGATGTGGCTTTTTACACCAGACGATGTTTTGTAAAGACACCCTCATAGTTTGTAAATCCGATTTGGACCACCAAGAGCTGCAGTTAATGTCTGATCTTTGTGGTTCTTAAAATGTCTTTTGAGGACTCCGTTAGATTTGCAGGGCTTCTGGCATATATATATATATATATATATATATATATATATATATATATATATATATATATATATATATATATATAAAGAGAGAGAGAAACAGACAGACAGACAGACAGACAGAGAAATGCACACACACACAGATATATATATGTGTGTGTGTGTGTGTGTGTATGTATGTATATAACTATTTATAACTATTTATATATATATATATATATATATATATATATATATATATATATATATATGAAGAAAGTATGGTAGGAGACGCAGATTGACAAAGAGACTGAAGAGAAAACAAACAGTGTAACGTATGTGTTTGTGTATGTTTGTTTCCGCATGTGTATATGTTCTTAAGTGTTGTATGTTATTGGGTGTATAAATGTGTGCATTAGAGTATATGCGTGTCTGAATATGTGGTAACCGTTATGATGTGCATTTTTTTTTTATATTTGGAAAAGAAATCAATTGGCAATATAAGGCATCAGTGCGTTGGTGTAGCAATTTAATAAAATATGTCAGGTAAATAAGATGGGAAATTGGTTAATGACAAGTTGATAGAATTGGTGGAGATTCATATGATGAGGAGAATGAATGTGAAAGATATTCATATTCGGAAAGTCAGGTGTTTTGAAGTATACGAATAATAAAGAAGAAATATTCAGAAAATGTCCACTTGATAGAGCGACAAGTAATGACAGAATGTATATGGAATAAAAATAGGAATAAATGAAAATTGAAAAAAAACGTCTATGCAATATGTTAGCATTACTATTATAATGTGAATATGCATTTGTATATATACTTATATATATGTAGATATATATGTATATATAATATTTTGTATATGTTATATATATATATATATATATATGTGTATGTATGTATCATAATATATTTATGTATATATGCATATATATATGTATGTATTATAATATATGTATATATATATATATATATATATATATATATATATATATATATATATATATATAAATTTATATATATATATATATATATATATATATACATATATATATATATATATATATAGAGAGAGAGAGAGAGAGAGAGAGAAATTTATCATTTATCCATGCATATACGAGTGATTTTACATGTGTGTGTGTATGTGCGTGTGTGCTTAACAAAATGACAAGGTAACAAAAGAATTATGTCATGCACTTGTATAGATTATAGCTGCATCTGCTAGGAGAAGAAATGCACCCATTGTTGAGCGCTTGTGTATCACCGAACAGCATCACCGGAGCTTCAGGGGTGAAGTGACTAGTTTTCTGGGAAACCGTTTTCAATAAGAGACATTGAACATCTTTGGCCGATTTTCTATCGCGACTGAAGTTATATAAAATGAAGTACAACATAACTTGTTCTATAGTAAGGCACACAAAACCATACAATATCATATCCAGGAGATGCCGACTCTGCTCCGCGGAATCCCTGTCTATTCTGTGGAAACAACGAGAAGATTATTAATATAATTTATGAAATAATCTCAAGATACCTACATGCATATAAATGTTCTTTCGCACAATGAAATTGGTATGAATGTGAGTAACGGTTAACATAATTTATTTTCAGGTATGGAATTAAGTTTTGCTTTAACCTCCTCATTCTTATAAACACCAAGTAACTATTTAACTCGCTTTATGATCCTGAGTGCCCCAAACCACACGTGTGCGTATGCTTATATTTTCGCGGATGCTGGTATAAGCGAGTGTACATGTGACTTGGAGCTTGCGCGAGCGCGTTTATACATTTATATTTATTAATCATACTGCTAGTTTATATAGGGAGAAGAATTTATTTGTATGCGTTTTTCGTTCAGTCCTGAAATCAAAAATGGTGGCACTATTTAATCTGATGTTCGCACTTGTTGTAGACCTTTGGCTTTATCGTACACTGGAATATATTCCACAAAAATCGTAAAGTAAGGATTTAATTTGATTGAAAATGCTTTAACAAATGACTGGTATTTAGTTTATTTATATCATATGTATAGAAATAGAAAGACTGCATGAACTGTTATAAACGAGGAGGGATAGATTTATAGAGTGAACTGTATTGAATAAAATGTTCTATCGCTTGTGATCTTCGACTCTCGTCGAGGAAGGCTAACGTTAAATATTGAACATAATGCCAGAATAAGATAGTGAATATTTATACACAATTTGTCTGTGTTATAGACTACAGATTTAACATAATCTGAAATATTAGTGGAAATGGTAATCTTTGTTAGAAACTAAAAACCAGAAACAATGCTTGGCATTTAGAATCTACCATTTAAAAGCTGATATAAAATGTAGCTGTCAGATATATTGGGATAAAGTGGCTTTATACAAATAAGAAAGCATTATAAAATAACCTCATTTGGTCCTACAAGTATATTTGGAAAGGGTAAACCTAAAGACCGATTAGAAAAGAAAACAAAAATGATTTTTCTTATTAGGTTTAGAAAGCATAGAAGAATAAATAGAAAAAAAACACAGCAAAAATCTAAAAATATACAAGTGAAATAGAATGAAAAATAAAAGATGGAATTAAGTAGAGGAAATAACAAAATGTTTAAATAAAAACCTGAATCGGTGATTGTAAAACATTTTACGTAAAGCACAGTGGACAGAAAATATAAATCTCAATCGTTAGTATTCAACTTGTCTAGATAAAATTGAAGTAAACATACCTGAAAAGAAAGGCGTTCCTAAGGGCTCTAGGATTCAGCTAGAAAATAAATTATTTAGATTATAGCAATATGAAGGGCTGATCGTATATTGTTAATACCAAAAAGACATTCTATAGTAACAAGAAAAGATTAATGGAAATTGTAGAATATACAGTCAAGATATATCAAAAGGCAACATGCTGCCTTCAATTTTTTCCAAAAACTAAAATCACGATCATGACTACTTCTGTTTTTATATTTAATGAGTAAATGGTAAGAAACTGGATGTAAGGGACACACGTCGTAATATTTAATAAAGCAGAAGAGGTGATATTGTACTGTATTATAGTGCTTACTTGAAAGGAAAGCAAGTAAAGTTATCAAAACCTCATTTGAAATAAAACTAAAAGAAAAAATAAAACATTCAGACTCTCAAAGAGTTATCCATTCACTGAAACCGAAATAATCCTACATAGAGGAATATATGCAAAATATGGAGAGAAATGATGCAATTGCTACCAATGATATATTCCATATATTTCTACACATTTGGGTAAATATCAATGCTTTTGTACGATGCCTATTCACAACTTGGTTATTTCAATAAAACTGGACACAGCCCATTTCACTCACTCGTGCAAATCAAAAGACTCATTGTGAGGACAAACTTATTGATCTAAGTTTATATCAAGATCTTTCTGAACTTGAACATATAAATTAGACCGGGGACGAAAAGGGTCCTTCTCCATAAAGTAATAGCATTTCTAAAAACATGGAACATTTTTGGACTTGCTTATCTCTTAATTGTTTCCGTCATACTTTTTTGCATAATCACATCATATTTTCGATGACTTTATAATTTCCGAGAAAGTTCATTCGGTACACTCCTCAGCAGCATAGGAAGGTGAATACACACCTACGTCTTACCGAAGAATATAAACTGTTACATATATACATACATACGTGCATAACTATCTATATATATCAGTGTGTGTGCGCGTGTATATATATATATATATATATAATATATACACATAATGAAAAGAAGAATGACATAACAGAAAAAGAATGTAGGAAACCCGTACAAATGAAAATTGCCCTCTAAGCAAAGAGCAGTATAATTATATAATTCATTAACTCGATATTTTTAATATCTAATTAAAATTGTATGCTCTTTCTCTTCCTTTTTTTCCTTCGTCTTTCCTAAGAATTATCTTCAACTTCCCATTTCCTCGATATTTTCAATCCTTCGTATAAAGACACCCACGAAAACAAGCATGTACGTAAGCAGAGATAACCAGGCGTATATACGAAACATTCAGAAAAGTAAAAAAAAAAAAATACTAAATGTTAGAATTGTTATAAATGCAAACAAAAATCTATATTGTAATATTTTCAATTAAATGCTGACATTCTTAAAAAGAGATCCTGAAGAGTAGAGAACTAATATTCTTGCCTTCAGGAAGATCTAATTTTTTGTAGTAACGAAATAATCTGTGGAAACAGTTCCTCACTAAATAAACGAGAAAAGGAAATAGAAAAATCATTTATATATATATATATATATATATATATATATATATATATATATATATATATATACATATGTATATATATACATATATATATATGTATGTATATGTATATATATATATATATGTATCTATGTATGTATATATATATATATATATATATATATACGTATATGTATATGCATATATGTATATATATGTATGTGTATAAATATATATATATATATATATATATATATATATATATATATATATAAATATTTACATATATATAACACACACACGCACACACACACACATACACAGACACACACACACACACACGTATATATAATATATATGTGTTTAAATGTATGTATGTATGTATGTATCGCAAACACAATGAAGCAGAAGTGACAGTGTTTTTTAAAATATACGCCTATTTAAATGTCTGTCTCCTCGTCGGCCATGATCGTTTTTGCCTCGCAGACGAATACCTGTTTAATTACTATGTATAACCAACTATCTACTGTGACTGCACATATATCTCTCTAACTAAAATGATGTGCATATCAGTATGTTTGTTTAAAAACGTATATGTGTGGGTGCGTGTGTATATGTGTGTACATACCTATCTAAACATGCATGTACACATGTATATATATATGTATATATATATATATATATATATATATATATATATATATATATATATATATATATATATATATATATATATATATATATATATATATACATATATATATATATATATATTTATTTATTTATTTATGTGTTTCAGCCAAGTGGCTGCGGTCATGCTGGTGCACCACCGTGATTTTCACGTTTCTTGCACGGCTCTTCTATATATATATATATATATATATATAAGGTAAATAAGTCAAGGTGGAATATGCTAAAAAAATTTTATCATAAAAAACATTTGAGTACCGGTTTCAATCATTGAAACTTTTCCAACTCTAAGTATGGAAAACAATTAAATTTTGGAAAGTTTAAATGAGAAGTTCTTTTTAAAAATATTTCCATTCTATTCAAATACAAGGCCATTTTCCTTGTTTCCGCCTGATATACAGGTTCTGAGGAATAAGTATAAGGACTGTTGCCATAGCAACAAAGCTAAAGCGTGAGAGTAAAGCCGCTTGGCAAACGCTGACTTTTACCCCTCTTGTGCATTCGCACTAAGTTTTGACGTCCTAGCTCACTTCTGCTGTTTACAGAAGTGCTTGGAAGGAAGGTGTGTATCGTGTGATCATCGTATTGACCATGAAATAGTAAGTTCTCATGGTGATACCTGCGCAGATGCCTATGCAGTGTTGCAGAAAGTGTATGGAGAATAGTTTATGAATCACACACAAGTGTACGAGTGGTTCTGATATTTCCAAGATGGCCGAAAAAATGTCAATATTGACAAACGTTCTGGGAGACCCGCAACCAGCAGAACTGAGAAATACATTGCAAATACGTGTGCAGCTGTGAGGGGGAAATGTCCGGATCTTTTGCATTCTTGTCCCATTTTGTATTATATATATATATATATATATATATATATATATTAATTACATATAGAAAGATAGAGAGATAGATATTGTGCTGTACAATATATACCAGAATTTATATTCAATCGCTTCACTTTATATTCAATTGGGTGTGAACATATTGTATTTTCACGCAGAAAAATCAGAGCTACAATATCGTTACCTGAAAATGTTAATAAATATGGTAAATAAACATAACTCTGGTCCTAAATATATCCTTGTCCAAATGCTTTCGTCTATTCTACGAAGGATATTCATGCTGTATAACGTATAAACTATCCCGTTAATAAATTATAAAGAGTCGGCTGTTATCCATGAAAGCAAAGTATTCTAATATATAACAGCAAAATTGAATTGTTTTACGGAAGCACCGATAGGATTTCCAGAAGGAACGAGCTTTCACTCTGTTCTATTATCCTAAACAGATAGCAGAGTTTATATTTCGAAACGTTAGCGGCTGGAGACACCAACGTACTTACACAAAAATATAATACTGAAGTGTCTAAATATGGATGTAGCAAAGCGCAAATATACTTTCCCGAACAATATCGTTTCAACTACCAGATGACGTAAGACCAACGGGAGGATAGAATAGAAGTTTTAGTCAGAATATCTCTTGGCTGTCTGTATGTATACTTGTTTAGGATTGGATATCGTAAGAAGAGGCTCGGTGGATGATTTATAGCATGTCTGCTGTACATAACGTAAAGCAAACGGAACGCGTGACAACTGAAACGAGACAAAACTACTTACTGAATAAACATTTCACTCATGTACTTCCAAGATTAAATACACAGTAGATAAATAAGCCCAGAGACAATGCAATGCGATGCAGATGTTTATAGGCACGGACACACATATACACACACAGACACACACATATAATAGTTCGAAGTATTCATTGAAAATTGAGGCCATTGATTGGCTAGATAGACCCCAGCCATATATATATATATATATATATATATATATATATATATATATATATATATACACATATATATATATATATATATATATATATATATATATATATATATATATATATATACATACACATGCATATATGGGTGCAGGGGTCATAAACAGTAAGCAACATGAAGTACGAAAACAAATGAGTTAAATACGCAAACACCAAGAGAGAAAATAGAAAACAGGACAAGTAAGATAAAGGAT
>NC_142937.1:29211552-29216552 GCF_046866305.1 Octopus bimaculoides
GACTGATAGATAGACAGACAGACAGACAGACAGGCAGATAGATAGATAGATAGATACATACATACATACATACATACATACATACATAGACACACATATAGATATATATATATATATATATACATACAGAGACAGACAGACAGATATAAATAATCATACTTACATACACACACAAACGCATATATATGCGTGTATATATATATATATATATATATATATATATATATATATATATATATATATATACAGATATGTACGCACATATATAAATACACACACTCACTACGTGTGGGTTTGCGAGCATCTGTGTGTATATATAAAATGTATTGCCTTTTACGGTTGTATGTCTAAATAGACGCCTCCTTAATAAATAGATCTGTATGTACGTGTATGTGTGCGTGTGTGTAAATGTGTATATTTATATATGTATATGTATATATATATATATATATATATATATATATATATATATATATATATATATACAAGTGTGGATGTAGGTAAGTAAGCAAACTTATATACATGTTTTCATTTATATATATATATATAATTTGTGTATGTGTATATGATATAGTGAGTGTCTATTTGTATCTGCGAGTGTACATATTTGTACATCCGTGCGTGTGCCTGCGTTTGCTGTGTGTGTGTGGGGGTGACATTAAGTAGGAGCAGCTATTTCAGAAAAATTAGCTCCAAGTCACAAATGTTCCACTGCAATTAATCTGAATTATTGTAGAATACAATGGAGAGATCTTTTATCAACTTTTGTCTGCTGCTGATGCTGATACTGCTACCGTTACTGCTGCTGCTGCTGCTGCTGCTGCTTCTGGGAAGCGGGGGGTGGGGTTATGGAGGTATTCCGAGATAGGAGAATTCCACTTATGATGGCAATATGTAATGTAAAGACTACCATACAGACATAACGCCAGTTCAACCATACCTTCCGCCCTTATCCGAATTCTACCAATGACCGGTAATGATGCCGTTTTAGTTGCTGCTGCTGCAGCTTCTGCTGCTGATGTTGATGATGATGATGATGATGATGATGATGATGATGATGCTGGTGGTGTTGGTGGTGGTGTTGGTGGTGGTGGTGGTGGTGGTGGTGGTGGTGGTGATGGCGGCGGCGGCGGCGGTGAGGGAAATGGTGGTGGTGTTGTTGGCGACGTCGATGATAATGATTTTGAGGCTGATGAAAATGACAGATGACGACAGCAACGCCGACGCCATTGATCACCTTCGTCATCGTCATGAAAATCAAATCATGATTGTGATCATCATCATCATCATCATCATCATCATCATCATCATCATCATCATCATCATCATTATATTTACTCATAATTGTTGTTAATTGTGTCCAATATAACTTTCACAATGAAAAATAATGGTTAATTAAACATCGGAAGGAAGATTACTAACGGAGGAGATGAAGTAAAGGCAAAGTAAAGCGGTGCTGTTTATCTAAGAATTGCAGATGAAGATAATTCCAATTTTGTATCTTTTAGAACCACCACCCAACAAGTACTGCGTCGGTTACGACGACGAAGGTCCCAGTTAATCGGATCGACGAAACAGCCTACTCGTGGGCTCAACGTGCAAGTGGTTGATCACTCCACAAACACTCGTATCCTTAACGTAGTTCTCAGGGAGATTCAATATAATAAAGAATATCACACGGCCCTTTTAAAATACAGGTACACCTTATTTTTGCCAGCTGATTGAACTGGAGTAACTTGAGATAAAGTGTCTTGTCCAAGGACTCAACGCGCCACCGGTAACTGAACCCGAGACCTTATGATCACGAACAGAATACTCTAACATCGATGCCTCTTGCCTTCAACAAACAGATGGAAAACTATCGATCGAGCCATCTACGAAAACGGTAACACCTGAGCAGCTCCCACATTCGGTTTGTATCATAACCCCAATAGAGCCATTGGCATGTATTAGCATATATTTGACAGATATGTAGAATTATAATCAAAGAGAGCATTAGGCAATAGTTTCTGTGATTGATCTGTCTGATCGATTCCAGCTGTGTTTTCAATAATCTTGCTTGTTTATGTGTGAACTGTAACCTGTGAACTGTAACCGAGAAGTTAAATGTGAATACAACCGTAGTAAAATTTAAACATAAAATGCACTTCAAGTTGAGAAGCAGCGGCATGCATAAAGCTAACTGTTTGCTGACTAGTTCTCATTTGAATATAAACTATGGAGTTCAAACTGAGCAACAACAGTAGAGTTTATGTATTAATTGCAACGCTTGACGTAACTACAATGGTTATGAATTCGCTAACATTTTTATATCTAATAAATAATACAAAAATGCAACACGGCTAAGTTACATATTGTCAGTGGTAGTGGAACATTTGGCCGCATAGGAAAATTTGCCACAAGATAAATTTGCTGTAAGGCCAATGATAAAGCGTATCATAGCATTATATTTTTAATAAAAGAAAATGATAAAAAGTTTTATAAAACAACTAAATTGGTACGTTTTAATCAACATCAAACATTAGAAAATAGACCTGATGAGGTCACTTAAAACGTATGACAATTTCAAGCCTTGTTGTACAAATAATCTACATCTTGCTACGGATTGTATCGAAGCATTTGGAGTCTCTTAATGTTTGACATGAATAAAGACTTATCTCCTTAATCCTTTTATAAAACCTTTTATCATTCTTTTCTTTTTATATATTATTTCTTAAAAATGCTGATAGTAAGTGATTACCCCAAAACTGTTACCGGTGCTGGTCTCTGTAAGGTGGTTTATAAATTAAAGAATTAAATGTAATTTTATGCAACTTCGTATTAATACGTATTATTAATATTGTATATATGTATATAAAGGGAAAATCCATGCATCAAGGTGTACGAGGTGAGTAAGCTTCGAGCAGTTAGTGAGCTTCCGGGGTTCTGCTCGCTATGAAAGCTATGTAGCCTGTTTTATGTATGTCTTCTCGTGCATATATTTGCATGCTCATATATGCTTAAAAGATAAACTTCAGGAAAGTTTTACAGATTTTTACAGTTCCGTGATGGCTTGAATCTGTAGTCTTCGAATCACCTTTCTCCTTTCTGGTTTTGGGAAGCCTAATCTCTCAGGATTGATATTTAAGTAGTGTGTTACATATCCCAGTGCTCCAATAATTACAGGTATAAACCTAAACGTGTAATAAGAATAGAGTAGCTGTAGAATCCTTAATAGTTCAGCGTAGGTATTTTGTTTTTCGCTGAACTTTAGCTTTATGTTAATATCCACTGTGCAGCTGATTTCCACAATTGTACACAGTTTCTCTTCTCAATCCCGAATTATAATATCAGAGTTTTATGTTTACATGTTATTGTGGTTTTCACTACAACATTCCACCCAGCTACAAACATCATGTGTTATCGGTAGATAATACATTTTAATAATAGAATTACAGATAATAATAGAATGACATTTTCGAACAACTGCTTATGATGTGCATGAAATTTAACTGCACAAATCCTGCATCGGTTTTCATATTTTGTTGCGTTTCCTGCTTCCCTGTTCCTTTTGTGCATTGCGTGTATGGTACGTATGTATGTATACATGTATTAAGAGCTATAGGTATTTTCTAGAAAAATAAATGAGACGAAATCTCAGTAAATGAACTCTGAATGTCATGAGTGATGGGCCAATAGCATTATTTTCATGTTTGGGTCTATTAACCTAGGAATATGTTGGACAGAACCATGAAGTAATGAGAAATAAGATACCATAAATAAAAAAATAAAACTCGAAATGATTTGGGATCCTGAACAGAAAAATAAAATAGTAGCTTGAGGAAAAAGTCCGTGTGCCGTGTTAAAATAATGAACGGAATGAACACACGTACCACAAAAATATATTTCAAAAAAGCATTATTTTAACACAGTGCACGAACTTTTTCCTCAACGTAATATTACAGAGTCTGTTGATCGAACGGAATATGAGTAGGAAAAGCATGATAGGATCAATGCAAAAGCTAGGTAGATGGATAATATTCGGAATTGTATCGACATTATTCAAATCAACTGTATGAGTTCACATAAGAATGGCCGACAAGACGTCGTATGGTATTCAAACTGCTGATATCAGACGACACTGGATGATGTTGGTGGTTACGACGTTGACGACGGCAACGTCGACGACGGCCGTGACCACCACGAGGAGGCAGACGACGATATTGGTGGTGATGAAGAGGAATAATGTGAACAAGAAAATAGATTTCATTTGTGTTTTTCTTTAAATCATGCAGTTTTTTTTAAGTCTCTTTAGTTTAAATAGGGAACGCTGATGAAATTCACAGCGATATCGATAAAGTGAAGATTATATATATACAATGTTTAGCGTCTTCAATCAACCATTTATACCTCTGATATATTCTATTTGATGTATTCGAAATATGCTTTTCCATAGTATGAAGTGTTCGCGTTAATCGAAATGTTTTTATTGAAATATCCAATAATTATTAGAACTGGAACGCTTTAACGAATAGTGAGATTTGGGATCCGCCTACGCAAGATTATTTATGCATACTTAATGCAATTTTTCTTGTAGATCTTCTTAAAGCATTTATTCAGTCTCAAAGGGTAGAGAACACGAGTTTTATTTTATGTCAATATATAAAGAAAATATGAGAGAATCCAACCGCCTCAGCTAATCTTGTTAATATAAACAATATGAAATATAAGAATGTAGAAATATGCGTTAGTAACCTTTGTTAGAAATATGAATTTAAGGAAAGAGTTATTCGAAGGATGTTTTCTATTTTTTTTTTTTTTTGATCTTGTTAAAATTGTCAAAAAAAAGTCTTAATCACGAATCAACAGAAATATGCCAGAGATGCATTTTGAATGCAACTAATGTATGACGTGAGGCGGTGAGCTGGCAGAATCCTTAGCACGTTGCTCAAAATATTTAGAAGCAATTTACCCGGTTCTTTATTTTCTGGGTTCAAATCTCTCCGTGGTTCATTTTTCTT
>NC_142937.1:29221552-29226552 GCF_046866305.1 Octopus bimaculoides
CACAACTTTTTCTCACTCTTACTTCCAGTTTCTGTTGTGCCTGTAATTCAAAGGGTCAGCCTTGTCAGACTGTGTCACGCTGAATGTCCCCGAGAACTACGTTAAGGGTACACGTGTCTGTGGAGCGCTCAGCCACTTGCACGTTAATTTCATGAGCAGGCTGTTCCGTTGATCGGATCAACTGGAACCCTCGACGTCTTAAGCGACGGAGTGCCAACAAAAACAACATAACTCGGCATTCATGTTATATATGCATCTTACATGTGTTTTTATGGTTGTATGTATTCATGTGTTTTGAAGGTCAAGTTGAGTGGAGTTTTAAGTTTCACCTCTTGGTTTCTTAAAGCAGTAAAGAGATCTTTGCCTACTACTTTTTTTTTTACATAGGGAAGGAAGTCTCATTAAACGAACGGGTGTGTAACTTAGGTTTTACAATTTGTTAAAGGCATCGATGGAAGACTTTTTATTTATTAGATGTAGCAAACTAAATGGATTATGGTCAAGAAGGTAGTTAAACATATAGGGAAAGAGACAAGAGGATGAACGGAAATGACAAGGAACGTGTGGAGGAAGATATTAATGAGAATCTTTATTAGATATAGTTCACAGTGAGGCTGCGATGAGAACAATAGCTTAGATCAGTGCAGGGTAGCTTCTAGATAGACGTCTGACTCTAACAATGGTTTCGTTCTAAAGACAGTTGTGTCATACGGAATTAATGTGAAAAAATATTTATTTGATTACGTACCTGTGTCTCTGCATGTGTCTTTGTGTGGTAGTGTATATGTGTGTCCATTTGCCTATCTGTCTGTGTGTTGGTGTGTTTGTGTGTGTGTGAGTGTGTTTACGTCGGTGTGTACCACATTCATTCTAACAAATGAGACGATTCAATATCCATAAGGAGTTGTAATATAGAGCCAAAAGAAAATAGTGAGAAATATATCAATGCGTGCAGCAATGAAAAGAAAGTGTTTTATTCGTATATGTCGGAAAAGAAAAGAACTGTGATATGTTAATATCTACTTTGTGGTTAGTCATAGGTTCGTATCACAAGTTGAAATATATAATATGCAAATGAACATAAAATCAGTAGCTTTTATTTGTAAACAAAACCAAAATTCGTAATTATTTATCAGCCAGGCTTTAGATATTTAATTATCAAAAGCATTTGGCCAGTATTTTGTCCGCGCGTATAACCTGCATCGATATTTCATGAGAAAAACTGGTCATAGGTAAGCGATTGTACACTGAATATTTTCGTGAAATCCACCTAAACAATAATTCATCGTCACCCGTTGGGTGCCACTTCAACCCACTTTTTCCCAAACTATTTCCCATCTGTCAGTCGGTGAGGTTATCTCACAACACGTATCCACCGCTACTCCATAGCAAAAAGAGCAGAGCCTCATCTTCCACCTGATTCTATCTACCATGCTAGGGTTCAGCTAAGCACATTGACCCACCCCCCATCATAGTGCTCAGCACTTTACACACCATCTCATAGAACACACACTCTACCCTACGTATCTATACTAAAATATAGATTGAATGTAACACAAACTACGCCAGTATTTGTCCTTCACTTCCGAATTCAGATGGATATAAGGGACACTGAAATAGTCGAGGTCTCACCTGAAACCGACAATCATATTCCCAGCTTATCATACCCTCTCATATTTCTCGACACAATGTCCCACCACACAAATACATTGCGCATTTTCACACTGTTTCACCACACCAATACTCTACACCTTCCCGCACAAACTCAGGCACCGGTTTCAAAAGGCTTTCCTTCTTCTCTTCCCAACCCCCACTCGTTCTCCGTTTCCCTTTTTCTCTCCATTTTACTCGCGTTTTAATTATTCTCTTGCTCTCACAATATTTCTCCTCCATTTCAACTCACTTCGACCCAGATTCTATCCTGTCTTCTTGTAATCCTATTCTATTTTTCACTTAGATTCTACCTGGGACCTGCTTTGTGAACAGGCGTCTCTTTTTGTATGGCTTTTTGCCTTATTTCTACGATTTTCAGGCTCATATTGTCATATGTCTAATTCCGAATAGTATTGTTTTGTTGCTTCATATAAAGCCATTCTAGAATTATTTATGTAACGTTGTATGAAACACATTATAGTATATATACAAGCACTACGTTTAACTAGTTTAAATTATCCGCCATTTCCACGCCATCCCATTAGTGACAACTGAACGTTCTTGAGTTGGCTAACGACCATTGATATTCTGGCAAATGGAGTGATACCACAACTGCAACAAAATGGCTATTGTATCGCCTCATAACATTGCATATAACAATCGTCGATTAATAGCACAGAACACTTTCTGGTAGATATATTGAAATGTATTGGCTTCATAGAAAAATAGTTATATTAGTCTTACTCCCCACAGACAGAAGGATAAAAATGGCAAAATATTAATTTTGAACTGTTTTAACAGTCTTAAGTGTAGTGCTTAAATTTGCTACATAATTTTTAGTAATTCTGATATGATTCTAACTACGTAAATCTTTTGTATGCTCCGACGACGTTTTAGCACCGTTGTCTAATAACTATCATCAAAATACATTATTTCTATGAATATGTGTGTTACGCAAATATATAATTATATAAGGTTGGCAGCATATACTTTGAATTTTGGAAATGAGATAAATTTTATCGTAAACAGTCAAACTGTTTGAACCCCTTGAAATTCTATTGTCATAAAATGCACAGTTCTAACATAAAATCAATTTAAATTAAGGCATAATCAACTCTTATACACATTAAGAAATACCACTATAGTATCAGGCAAATCGTCCGTCTAGTAGATTCTTTTGTTTGTATTATTTTGTTTTAAGTAAGCTTTTGGAAACGACTTATTTCAAATAGCAGACTAATAACATTTACTGCATCCGTACTGCTGAAAAAGTGTTATTCTCTTCGATATCAGAAATATTCTGAACACGAATTCTGAATTAATGTGTCTGCCATCTTATATCAAAGTAGTCTTTGGCACGTTATAAAACGACAATTAGTCTATCAAGTATTAATTGATACAATTATTTCACCTATTCGTCGCTTATAAAAATAATATTATCATTGTTTCTAAAAATTTGATTTTTAATTTTGAATATTGTTTATACATCAGTCTCATTAAATTTTATGGAGCAGAATTATCAAATAATCATTCTGTTTTCGATTGTTTTTCTGTCGTACACGTATTTTTGCTTAGCGTCTTCGAAACACATATCAGTGTGTCATGCTGTACGGTTTGATAACTAAACCAGGAGTTTAATGGTGAGAAAATCAACGGATATTTTTAATCTTTATTTTGCTTTTCAAATTTGTTTCTATAAATCTATACTCATAAATATTTTCCGTATTACCTGACGTTTTGAAAGATGAAACGCGGAGTGGAAATTGCAAAATATTCATTGTAATGTAAAGTATCCATTCTAATGTCAGTCTACAAGCGTTTATCTATGAACGAGGTGGCTTTTCAACAAGAAATTCTTTCCTCTTTTGCTTGTTTCAGTCATGAGACTCCGGCCATACTGGAGCACCGCATATTCAGACAAATACAGAACAAAAACACCAGGACTTACAAATATATATAACATACAGAAAATACCACTACATCCTACGCAAAGCACTTTCAGTACAGTAACCATAAGAGCATCACAGCAAACCACAGCACATACCCAAAGCACACAGAGCTGCGCTCGGTAGTGAAGTGAAAGCACGCTATAAAAATAAAACTATTGAATAATAATAATAATAATAATAATAATAATAATAATAATAATAATAATAATAATAATAATAATAATAATAATAATAATAATAACAGCAACAACACCAACAACAACATCGAAAATACCTTAGGAACGAGAACCCAGGTTCGAAATTTCCCCAGGACACCTGATGAAGGCTGGAAGGTATATCAGCCGAAAAGTTGTGTTGACAACAAACAAGATGAGGACAAATATCCGTCTAACGTAAATAATGTAAATAATTACGCTTCTTTCAAATCTAGAACTGTATAGAAATATTACTTCCAAATTTTGGCACAAGACCAGCAGTTTCGGGAATGCGGCAAGTCGATTACATCGACCCCAGTGTTCAACTGGTATTAATTCTTATTGACCCCGAAACGATGAAATGCAAACTCAAACATTGGCGGAATTAGAACTCCGAACTTAAAGACGCAAAGAAATACTAAAAAACTAATAAAAACAGATGACGATAAGCCACATGTTATCTGAGAAGTGTGGAATGCTTCATGGTGAACAAAGAATAAGAAAACAGCACAGAATGAAATCCTAAGACAAAATGATATTGAATACGTATTAAGACGATTACTTCCAATGCAACAGAAATCATAAAATCACAACTAAACGTTGCCCAAAGCTTTTACCGCAGTGAAGGAATTGAATAATACTAAGAAGTAATAGTAATAAATGATGATGATGATGATGATGATGATGATGCCGTTTCCTCTATAGGCACAAGGCTCGAACATTTAGGGGTGAGACACATCCAAGATCACATCGATCCGAGTGCTGCACTGGTATTTATTTTATCGACTCCGAAAAGGATGAGAGGGTAAGTCTTCCTCGGCAGAAATTGAATTCAGAAACGTAAAGACGGACGGAAAAGTCGCGAAGGATTTTGTCCGGGGTGCTAACGATCCTGCCAAAAAAAAAAAATAATAATAAATAAAAACCCTTGTAAAGTTTGTCGATATCTGAAAGAAAATTTTACCTCAGTCCACTGGTTGCCGACTGCTGACATCTTTTCACATTCTCTATGCAAGATACTATTAAATAACACCAACAACAACGGCAACTAAGGTAGTAGTAGTAGTAGTAGTAGTAGTAGTAGTAGTAGTAGTAGTAGTAGTAGTAGTAGTAGTAGTAGTAGTAGTAGTATCAATAATAATTGTGGGTTTCGAAGAAGAGTGGAAGCATATTGAAGACTAAAAATATAGTGCATTATTTCACG
>NC_142937.1:29231552-29239052 GCF_046866305.1 Octopus bimaculoides
GACTGATGACGAGCAAAGACTCAGAAACATGTCTCTGGATGCAGGCTTAGCTGGGTGGAGGTGTCTGTCTTCCCCTTGTAAACATAAGGACGCAGGAAATGTGTCAAGGCCGACAGGAAGTGGTGCAGCTTCCTAGATCTAACCAACACTAGTATTATTCCCTTCAGGGGACTGCCACTACCTCATCGTATCGCTACTGCATAAATCTCTCTGAGTGATTTAGAATTGCATTATTTCTAAACACACACACACATATACTTATATATTGTTTTATTCTTTTATTTGTTGCAGTCATTTGACTCCAGCCATGCTGCTGTGCCGCCTTTTAGACAAAGAAATCGACTCCAGGACTTATTCTATCGGACGCTTTTACCGAACCGCTAGTTTACGGGGACGTAAACAGGCCATCATCGGATGTTAAGCGATGGCAGGGATACACAGACACACAAATATATATGTATATATCTTTTTCTCTCTTTCTATTGTTTCAGTCATTTGACTGCGGCCATGCTGGAGCACCGCCTTTAGTCGAGCAAATCGACCCCAGGACTTATTCTTTGGAAGCCTAGTACTTATTCTATCAGTCTCTATTGCCGAACCGCTAATTTACGGGGACGTAAACATACTAGCATCGGTTGTCAAGCGATGTTGGGGGGACAAACACAGACACACAAACATATACACACACATACATACATATATATATACATATATACGACAGGCTTCTTTCAGTTTCCGTCTACCAAATCCACTCACAAGGCTTTGGTCAGCCCTAGGCTATAGTAGAAGACACTTGCTCAAGGTGCTACGCAGTGGGAATGAACCCGGAACCATGTGGCTTGTAAGCAAGCTACTTACCACACAGCCACTCCTGTATATATATATATATATATATATATATATATATATATATATATACGACAGGCGTCTTTCAGTTTCCTTCTTACAAATCCGCTCACAAGACTTTTGTCGGCCCCCGAGTATAGTAGAAGACTCTTGCCCTAAGTCCCTCTCAGTGGGACTGAACTCGGTACCAAGTGGCTGATAAGGAGGCTGCTTACCACACAGCCACTCATGCGCTTATATATATATATATATATATATATATATATATATATATATATATATACATATATATATATATATATATATATATATATATATATATATATATATATATATATATATATATATATATATATATATATATACACGTTTATATATGTATATGTATCGTTACATATTTATACATACATAAGTATGAATATATGTATATATATATATATATGTGTGTGTGTGCGCGCCCGCTTGTGTGTCTGTTTATATATGTATCTATGTGTATGTATATATGCACTGAGCATTAATACCGCTTAACCCGATATCGCCAGCCAATCAGAAGTGAATATTGTTAAGTATTGACAGCCAATACATTACATGATATTGACAGAAGTATACTGTTCTATATAATTTATCATTGACATCAATGACTGAAATTCAACATAGATGTTCCTCCACAATGTCCTATATATTGTATAGGTATAAGACTAATTAGATATTATATAGCTAAAGCAGCGCATTTAAATATTGAAAGAAATTATAATTATTCGAGGAATATTTATGTATTTTTTTAATTTTGTTTCCTATGTATTCAAAAATAACCGATTGAGGCTATGTCGCAACAATAATTTAATATATTTCAGAGTTTAGTCTATATTTTAAGGCAACAATATTTCTTTAGAGATTGTGAGATGCATATGATATGCTACATCAATCAATATCTCAACGTAGTGAGGCGATGTACTGGCAGAATTGTTAATATGGCGGGGAAAATGGTTAGTGGCACTCTTTACGTTCTAAGCTTAAATTCCGCTAGCTTTGTCTTTCACCCTTGCTGGGAAGATAAATTAATTACCTGTTAAACACAGGGGTCGATGTAACCGACTTACACCCTCTCTCGAAATTGCTGGTCCTGTGTAAAATTTTGAAATATTTTACCAATGTATAAGGAGCGGAGAGCTTGCAAAACGTTTAGCAGGCCGGGCAAAATGTCGGGGGCAGCGTCTTCCCTTCTTGCAATAAGATTAGGCTGCGTAATTTTGCCCTAAGCAATGTTATGTTATTACTGCTGAGAGTGGCCACCTGGAGCTAGCATAATCGTTAGCATGCCGTCCACTTTTACGTTCCCAGTTCAAAAGCTGCCGGGGTCGACATTACCTTTCATCGATAAAATAAGTACCAGTTGATCGATGGAATCGATATAACCGACTTACCTACTCAGAATGTGAGACTAATATCATCTTATTATTCAGACCTCCACTTTATCCACTTGTACTAAATTTGTTCTGTGAGTCTAGAATGTGTTCTAAGGGCCATGGGAATAAATGTCATTAAAAGACACACGTTTCATGATTGCAGCCATAAGCAAAAAACTAAATTAATTTCATTTTCAAAAGTTCAATATTTTCCCTAATTTCCCTACAACAAAACTACTTTTACGACTAAAATGGCAGACATTAAGACGTTTAGATCAGTTATCATAGTTTCTCATGATACTCATGTGACATGTGAAATAAAAAGTTGTAATGCACCAACCATTAGTATACGGATGTCAAAATAGAATTAGAAGCTAAGACATCCGGAAATTTAAACAACTTGTATCTCAGTTCACGGTGTAATTAATATCCAAGATGTTTCGTCACAAATTGAACTCATCTTTCGCAATGTGCACATTTGCTGATGCTGATGCACAGAAAGTGATTATGACGCCCAAGAAATAACTTACTTCGGCTAGTCTAATTAATTTTACGATAAACATCAGTCAAACTACAGTCTTTTATCCGATATCTAATTTTATTACGTATATATACATTCTCTAACATCCATTTGGGATCAAAGAATATTTTTGCACATCATCCGATGATTTTATGTTAGGAATGGAAGTCTGGCCATGTATCCACCGGTGTGTCTGTGAGTGAGTGTGTTTGTGTCCGTGTATGTGTATATAAATATAAGTGTACTTGTGCGTATACATGTACTTACGCACATATCAGTAAATTGATATGAGAATGGGCTTCTGGACGAGTTCACAAACAAACATACAGAAGCAGACACATATATCAGATGTAACATGCCATCTTAAAGATAGTAGATGCTTAGCGATATGTGTTTATACATACACACACATATGTATATATGTACTTATATATTTGAATGTGTTATACAATATCTATGTTTATATACATGAGAGGTTTTGGTATCCAGGAGACCCAATATGGCAGGTAAGGCTATGTAAGTGCTACGGAAAGACCGTAGTTAGACTCCCGGTTAGATAATAATATGAGTGGGGAGTCTAATGCAGGTCTTGTGTGAGCATGTATATGTTAAGTAAAATGAGACAGCAAAGCCAAGGCAGTGTAAAATTTGTAGCATATTTATAAAGAGAAAGGTAGTCTCTTCCTTGGATAATGGAACTGCAAATGTAACATCCAACACTCATTTCTATTTTTATCCTCTTACCTCCCTTTATACATCCTATATCTCTCCCTTTCCAAAATAACTTCTTATATTGAATTCAACTATTTCCCTCAATTTAACTCTCTCATATCGTCTCTGGTGAAGAAATAGCCCTCATATCTTTGAAACGGTTGTGAGACTACCTGTTTCTCTTTTCTCTCTCTTATTCTTTTACCTCCACTTCTCCCATTATTCTATGCTATTACTCTGTCACTCTCTCTCCCTAGCTCCTCCTCCCTTGCTCACGTGGCTCCCACGTGACCATCGGCCATCTTTCTTTCTCTCCGTTGTAGATGGAACAAGGAAGAGGTGTTCTTGTTTGTCTCCTATCCTAGCTTGATTCACGCGTTCGCCACCAGAACCTCGTTTAGGCTTAGCAGCCCTTCCTGTTTGTTTTGAATGTCCTGTTTGTGCTACATGTTTTGACCCTCCGCAAAATTCCAAATTTTCTTTAATATTGCTTTTCGGGAGCAACTATTTTATCGAAAGTGTATCTTGTTAAATGCTCGAAATACGAGACTAAAAAAACAGCAAACAACTGATGAAGAGTCGTTCTTTATGTTTGTTTTGTTTTCCATTTGTACCTTTTGTTGTTGGAAAGAATAGTTCATGTTCCATGTACTCGTGCTTCGTACTTTTTTGTTGTACACATTTCACGATGCCCCGTGCCCACATATGGATATATATATATATATATATATATATATATATATATATATATATATATATATATATATATATGTATATATATATATATATGTATATATATATATATATATATATATACATATATATATATATATATATATATATATATATATATATATATATATATATATATATATATATATATATATATATATATATATATATATATATATATATATATATATACGTACAGATGTATGTACATACGAACTTGAGGACGTGCACAAGAAACATATTACTTTGTCACTTGGTGTAAGGAGAGATTTTGACACTTCGAGCATGACTCTTCGACGGGAGAAGAGAAAGGGAAATGTCCAAAGATGGAAAAGACATCGACTATGTATGTATGGGGGTTTAGTATACACACACACACACGCACACACACACACACACACACACACACACACACACACTTATTCTAGAATGTATTCATATACATGGAAGTGTATGAGGGGAATTTGTCCGGCGTCTCTCACAGACCTGTCCTTCGAGGAGACGCTCATTTAATTACTCAATCTCTAATCTTTTCTACCTCACTTAATAAGAAGGCATCTATCATGAAATGAAGTTTTGACTGTTATTTCTCTAGCATATCTCCTGACTTGCATATGGATATAGTCTGTAATATCGTTCAAATTTATTTTCTGAATTATACAAATCCTCACTTCCTCTCTCTTTCTCTTTCTCTCTCTCTCTCTATCCCTCTATTTATCTATCTATGTCTTTTTCCACTGGTTCGTACATATGGGCTATTATGTGCGAAATTGTGCTCATGTATGTCTCGAAGTTCTCGTTAAGTGCTCAAACATTGGTACGAGTTCACTGAATATGGAAAGGAGACATGAAAAAGAATTAAGAATTAAAACGAGACAGTCGAAAATAACTGAGGGAGAAAATCAAGCGATTAATTCACTTCGATAGAACACAGGGAAAGCGAAAGAAACTATTAATTTTGGAATTAATCTTAGCCAAGCAGTTCGAAGCTCAGTGATTCTTGATGTTGCGTATTAAACCAGTTGGAACATATCCAACGAATTGTAAATGTATATGTATAAAATCAAATTATACGATCTCTATTTAACTACGATTTGAATTAATATAATGAAGATGCGATTTGGTGTGCATGTGGAAAAAAAACAAATTTTGAGAGTCGTTACACTGAATAAATATATATATTTAAAAAAAACAAGATATTTCAAAGGATCCCTAAAAAGTGTTCCTATAAAACCAGTCTAAATTTTCGACGTGATAAGAGTAGCACGCTTCAAGACAAGTGTAAATATTTCATCGCCAACACCAGCGGCTGAATTGTGGTTGCCCCAAACGATCCTTGGAGTAACGTCATTTGACAGAATGCTTACCTCAGAGATCAGAGTGTCTCCACAAGTCATGCTATGCCTCCTCCGCACTGAATGGTTATAGCTCTGGTAGTATGGACATGTGATTAGAATGTCACAAGAAAAACTTTCATGTCAGATTTTTCAAGCTAAGTCGACAGGCAGGGAGCTTAGGGTTAGACCAAGAACGAGATGTCTGGATAATATCCATTGTCTCAGCCGATCGCGTTTTGGAATCCAGCTAGAAAAGGTAGCTTCTGGTAAAAGCCCATGGATGTGGTTCTTGTGAATTCCACCTCGACCACCCTTCCAGAATAGAGGATGGACTAAATGGATTGATGAATCGATCGACGGATAGCTGGGTGAATATATGAATGGATGGATGAAAATTCTACAATATTAAAAGTGATATTTAGCTCGAGAATTAGTACAGACGACAACGAAGTTGAAGGAAATTTGGCTACAGAAAAGAAATTTGAACCAACAACATACAACAGGATGTATTAAGTTCATATTATGAAACGACGACGACTCCGGTAATGAAAATAAAATGCGTTGATGAAAGAAAATAAAAAGAGTGCCAAGTATTTACTGAAACATTATCAAACAATTAATTATCCTGTAAGACAAACAAATTGCGAAAGTAATTAAATGGCGGATATATATCTAGGGGCAAAATTCAGCGACGGATCAATGTAATGGTAGGTAATTGGAATAGTTAATCAATAGAACGGTTAGTATGAAAATATTAACATTTGACAAAACATATAAAGGAAAGCATTGATCCAAAAATGGTGATTATAAAAATATTAAGCTTAAGACTATATACAACTTTGTGAATGTTCGTTCATCGATATATCAGATAGCCAGACTAAAAAAAAATATTGATATATATTTATATGAGATATATTGTGTGAATATATGTATATATGTACATGTATGATTATATACATGTGTGTGTGTGTGTGTGTGTGTGTGTGTGTGTGTGTGTGTCCTTGACTTACAAGAGACAAAACACACTTTTGCCTGTCTCCTGTCAAAGCTTGTTTCTCCAGGGTTCAACGTCACCTCGTTATGGCTTAACAGCCCTTACCGTTTGTTTTTACTGTCCTGTTTTTGTTACGACTTTAACCCTTCGCAAATCCCAAATTTTATGTAACTTGCTTTACGGGAACGACTGTTTTAACGAAGTCGCGTCTTGTTCCAACGTTCGAAACGTGGAGTAGATAAAACAGGGGACAACTGATGAAGGGATTCTTCTTTATGTTACCTGTCCCGTTTCTCTATTTGTTTCTTTCGTTGTTCGAAAAAAATTCGTTTTCCCTTTTGTTCACGTTTTTTGAAATCACGTACCTATATATGCATGTGTATATACATATAGATGTAGGTATGTACATGTATGTATATATGCATATATATATATTATTTATATTATTATATACATATATATTTGTATGTATATATGTATATGTATTAATGTTTGTTTTTTGTTCAGTCATTAAAAAGTTTTAATTATAAGTAAAATAATTAGTTACAAGAAATGAGGTATAATATCCATACATACATACATACATATATAAACATACAATATATAGATATATGTATGTATATATATATGTATATATATATATATATATATATATATATATATATATATATATATATATATATATATATATATATATATATATATATATATATATATATATATATATATATGTAAGTAGGTATGTATGTATGTATATGTATATGTATATACATATATCCACCTACAATAAAGATATTTTTCTGCAGCCTCTCATTACTTAAAGTTTCCTAATTGGAAACCGCATCCACAAATGGCAATGAAGATGAAAAAGAAAATTTAAACAAACTTCTAGGCCAGTATATTTAAACATCCATTGATTATCTATTACCGCGTGGATACTTTGGGCAAGCAGGG
>NC_142937.1:29244052-29249052 GCF_046866305.1 Octopus bimaculoides
ATTTTCGTGTAGTGGAGTTCGGTTGCCTCTGTTACCGGCACCAGTTTAACACTTTGCAGTTAAAACACCTCGGAGCAGTAGACCAGACGACCGAGAACGAAAGTTCTCCATAGGAGTACCATGTTATCTTTCTCATAATCCATTCAGCTCTTCGCCTGCACAGTGTTGCCATCGTGGTAACATGAAGGTAGGCTGTTGCATCATTACTCGTCTGGATTCCCATGTCACGCTCCGTTCCAAACTTTGTGATTGCACTATCCAATGGTTCTCTTTATTGCAATTGCGGTCTGTTTGTGGTCTGATAGTGGAGTCCTTGAAAACTTTCAGCATTGAACTGAATGTTGTATTCAATAGCTCATTCACGGCTTTCTGCAGTTTCAGAATGTCATCAGCGCCCTTGAGTGCCTGTGATACATTTGTATCATCAGCATAGCTGTGAGTCTGGTTCACCTAATGGCCGAGGGAATGTCTGAGACAGCCACCAAACACTAGTGGCGCCAGTGTAATCTACTGAAAGACTCCGCTGCAAGCTGTCTCATCATTGGCTGCAACAGTGTGATTTCTGCCTTTTAAAAAGTCATGCAGCCACATCCCTAATTCTTCACCGGTGCCAATTCGTCGAAGTCATCTGGTTCTATGTTCTGTTGCTTTTTTTGTTTTTTGTTTTGTTTCTTGAGAAATTCTAATTGTTACTTCTTACCTGTATTCACCTGATGAAATCGTTATGTTTTTACGGGGTGTAACACTTTTGTTCACCAATAAAGAATACGTCTGGAGCACACACACACCCACCCACCCACACACACACACACACATACACAGAGGCATACGTATATACAAAGTCAATATATGTGTCTATATATATATACACACACACGCACGCGCACTCACGCATACACACACACGAACACGCATATATGTCGTTTAGCTCGAACACGCGATCTTAAAGACAACGTTTGTCACGTTAAATTTTTCATATTTATATATACTAATCATCCTTCTTAAGACGGCGCAATGTGTGATTTGAATATATTTTTCCTAATTTCTAGCTTGACCAAACAGATCGTGGGAAGCGTTCAATAGGTCTTTGTCTATATCGGGTTCTACACTAATAATTAACGAGTCTGATATTTCCAATTTGGAGCTGCAGCTACTAATTTAAGCATTTCTATTTAGCGCGTAGGGACTCCAGTAATTGTTTCAGTAAGCTACCGTTACAGACATTTTTATTACCACTTCAACACGTATATTTATTTATCGCATTTTAACGTCATAAAAGCAGCGCCGGCAGCAGCAGTAGCAGCAGCAGTAGTAGTAGTAGTAGTAGTAGCAGCAGTAGTAGTAGTAGTAGTAGTAGTAGTAGTAGTGGTAGTAGTAGTAGTAGTAGTAGTAGTTCTGCTAGTGGTTATTATTATTATTATTATTATTGTTGTTGTTGTTGTTGTTCTTATTATTATATGTTTGACTTTTGTTTTGCATTTGTACAAGTTCGCTCCAAGTCTCACCCAGAGACCTCAAGAGACAAGTTAGAAGTTCATGTTGGTGTTATGCCTAGGGTGTCATATATTTGGGTTTGCACATAATATTGTTCCGGAGAATGTTTAAGAAAACATAAGAAAATTAATATTATCATCATCATCATCATCATCATCATCATCATCATCATCATCATTATTATTATTATTATTATTATTATTATTATTATTATTATTATTATTATTATTATTATTATTATTATTATTATTATTATTATTATTATTATTATTATTATTATTATTATTATTATTATTATTATTATTATTATTATTATTATTATTATTATTATTATTATTATTATTATTATTATTATTATTATTATTATTATTATTATTATTATTATTATTATTATTATTATTATTATTATTATTATTATTATTATTATTATTATTATTATTATTATTATTATTATTATTATTATTATTATTATTATT
Organism: Octopus bimaculoides; assembly: GCF_046866305.1. Lineage (NCBI taxonomy): Eukaryota > Metazoa > Mollusca > Cephalopoda > Octopoda > Octopodidae > Octopus > Octopus bimaculoides. The sequence goes on from NC_142937.1 coordinate 29,246,023, forward strand.
ATTATTATTATTATTATTATTATTATTATTATTATTATTATTATTATTATTATTATTATTATTATTCGGTGAGCTGGCAGAATCGTTAACACGCTGGACGAAATACATAGCAGTATTTCGCCCGTCGTTGCGTTCTGAGTTCAAATTCCACCGAAGTAGACTTTGCCTTTCATCCTTTCGAGGTCGATAAATTAAGTACCAGTGAAACACTGGGGTCGATGTAATCGATCAGTCTCCTCCCCAAAAATTTCAGACCGTGTGCCTTTAAAAGAAAGGATTATCATTATTATTATTATTATCATTATTATTTATAGTTTCCTTTCATTATAACTTTATTACTGAGAAACATTCTAACCACTCTGAAATATACAGAATTTATAATGGTAATAATGATAATAATAATAATAATAATAATCCGTTCTACTATAAGCACACGTCCTCAAATTTGGAGGGAAGGGGATAGTCGATTGCACCCACCCCAGTGCTCAACTGGTACTTAATTTATCGACTCCGAAAGAATGGAAGGCGTAATCGAACATAGCAGAATTTGATCTCAGAACGTAGCAACGTAGCGACGAGCTAAATACTGCTAAGAATTTCGTCCAGCGTGCTAACGATTCTGCCAGCTCACCGAATAATAATGACAATAATAATAATAATATTAATAATAATAATAATAATAATAATAATAATAATAATAATAATAATAATAATAATTGTAGTTGTGTGATTTCTTGTATGCTAACGTTAGTAGTTATTGCTTGTTCTTTCTTGCAGGTCAGTAAGCAATATAACACAGGCGCTTTTATTAATGTTGCAGTATTGCGTATTGTTGAAAACTTTTTTTATTTTCTTTGTGTGTGCTTTTCATGTTATTCTTTGAGACAGGCGAAAATGTGCAACCAATGTGTCGATTGTATGAATATGATGCGCAGCAGCAAAAAAAAAGAAAAGAGATTCCGGTGAAGCTCTAGCAACAATGTCAACAGCGTCTGTTTTGTCATTTGGCATGGGTTGTGTTCTTCAGAAAAGAGATATATGTTCCAGCCGCTCACTTCAATCACTTCTCAATACATAGCACGAGAAAGTATTTTATTCACATTTTTAAATGTTCTATTAGTGTATACAAGATAGGTATTTTGACAGTTTCTATAAATGTAGCTGTCAGATAGCTCCAAGGGCACATTAATGAATTAATTGCTCACGGGGCAGGAGTTCAAAAACGATTATATCTCTGAGCAGGCCAGTTTAGTGTAAGATATCTGTTTACGCAGCTGTCGGAATACATACAAATAGCAAGTCACTTGGGAAAGTTACCTGACATACTCAAGAATTATGAATTTCACTCTATGAAACTAGATTCAGGGAAATGCTTGTTTTGGTATTTTACAAATGTCTTCCATGCGAAATTTACAACGAATATTACTCTATATTATCTGCGAGAACATTTCATATGTTCTTGATACAATAAACTATAGAAAATAGCTCATCACGTTTAGCAAACACTGTGTTACATTGAATACAACACATTACCTGTATCTACATACGCAATATCATCGGGGCAGAAAAAAAAGATGCATATTTCAACTGCACAGTACAAAAAAAACTGTTGTTTTTTCTCTATACACGAATATATTGTGTATATAGATATACATCCGTCTTCACATATTGTACTGACTAAAAATGTATATATATATATATGTCATCTAGCTTATTTTTATAGTTATGAAACGAAACACTAATTATTCTTTTGTTCTTTTACTCGTTTTAATCATTTTGACTATTGGAACACCGCCTTTAATCGAACCAATCGACTCCAGGACTTATTCTATATTGTATTATTCACCTTGAGAAGACCTCTCATATGGAACACGAGTAAAAGTGTTCGTTCTTATATCGCTTACAGACGAGAATCACTATCTGCGGTTGCCAAAACGGCCAGATCCCTTTATTTCCCTCTGTTTGGGACTCCTTAGTCACAGATATCCAGTAGCGACATAACAGTCGAATCTACCGCCAAAGTTATATAAAATATCATTGTCCATTCTGGCACTGGTGGTACGAATGGGCAATAGACTTTTTAAAAAATAATTCATAGCGACAGAAGCGGTATTAAAACCAAAAGGTAATCTTCATCTCTAACTTAAATTGAATATTGCTTTAGAAAACAGAATACTCCGTTCTGTACCGTGAGACGATCTCTCATTAATGACGCATGGTGAATAAAAACATTCGAATACCGTTGAAAAACGAGAACCATCTGCAACGGTCACCGGACTACCATATCACGGGATTTCGCTGTTTCGGGGCTCCTCAGAGACAGACACTCCGTAGCAACATAACAGTCTAGGCCTACGCAACTGACAAAAGATATAGACAAATACAGGTATATCAAATAGCATATAACATAAATCCTTGAATTATTAACAAAACCTCCGGGTCAATATAATGTGTTATAATTACCAAACGGCAGTTAACATCAGCTCCGTACGAGATAATCGCAAGATTCAAAATAGCTTTAAAGTTGATATGTCATTAAGGAAAAGGGCAGGGTTTTTTTCTCTAGAAATAATCGGACAGTCGTGAGCATGTGTTTCTGGTTCAATGGCCCTCATAAATTTTGACCATTTTCCGACCTTATTTCTACTGTAGAAAATATTTATGGCCGAAATAATTTACATGATATAAAGAAAATTGAGCTAAGAGAAATAACTCAGAATCGCCAATGGCAGGTATTTGAAATTAATGTGCAAGAGGCTGTGAGCTCCACAGACACACCCGTACTCTAAGCGTATTTGTAAGGAAGATTCAACGTGACACAAATTGTGACACGGCTGACTGTTTGAATTACTTGTACAACTCATTTTTGCCGGCTAAGTAGAGTGAAACATCGTGAAAGAACATGTCTTGCTCAAGGACACAACGCGCTGTCGGAAATCGAACTCATGACCACCTGGTCGTGAACCGAACACCTGAATCACTAAGCCATGCGCCTTCATCCATAGAAAATTACAGGTTTATCAAATATCA
>NC_142937.1:29256552-29284052 GCF_046866305.1 Octopus bimaculoides
TTCACGTTTTATTTACAATCTTATAATAATGTAATATAATGAAATGATAGAATATTAAATGTCCATTATGATTGAGCTAGTACTTTCATGTATTAAACTATGCAATCTTCAGGTCCATGTAGTAGTGGTGACAGTTATGTTTTACAAGTTACAACTGCAGTGAGATGACTAGAATGTGTGCCTTAAATACATTTGTATAGGTTCCAGAATGTTAATTTTTGCAAATTGTATTCTGACCAATCAGCGTGTCGCGTTACTAAATTACTTCAGTTGATTGGTGTTTGGTTGAGGTGTCACAGTTTGTTGAACGTGTCGATCGACCTGTATCTTGACCCTGGCCAATCAGTAATTGTTGAGGTAAGTTTTAGAAATGTTGTAAATAACATTTCCCAGGGATTTTTACGTTTCAGTTATCATCATAACCATTATCATGACCCTTTATTATTGTTGTTGTTGTTGGTGGTGGTGGTGGTGCTAGTAGTAGCTGTGGTAATAGAACTTTAAACCATAAAATAAATTACTTTTACTGACTTTTCTCTTGATTTAGCTAGTATTTTCCTGCTATCGTCATCATAAGAACCTTTAGTATTTTTATTATTGTTGTTGTTGTTGGTGGCAGTGGCCGTAGCAGTAGAAATAGAAATAGTAGAAACAGTACCTCTAAGTATTATTATTACTGTTTATTTAGTTTGGGTCGGAATACAGTTCTTTTCTATGTTTTTTTCTCTCGATTTCATTTGGACTGTGTAGTTTGTGGAATGGAAATATTATCTTTTCCGACCACATCTTGCTAGATGGTTACTCAAAGGTATCTGACGGACATCTGGTTCTCTAATTTGTTGTCGGTACACACGAGAACGTCCAGATAGTGCATTTCCAGTTCGGCCCACATATAGTTCTTCACAATTCTGGCATTTGATGCAGGAAATTAAATTTCTGCTTTTGCAGTTCATATTTGTGTTTCTGAGTATCTTTTCCGGTTTTTGTGTTCATATATTGGCCGGAATGTATGAATTGCCATGTGTCACATCGGCTATCATTGTATTTAGATACAGTGAAGGATTGGTATTTGTTGTTAAGATCAAACTTAGCCTTTGCTAATAATTTTTTCAAGTTTTTAGGTTGTCTTTTACTAAGAACCAGTAATTATATCTTTTAAGTCATTAATTTGAGCAATGATTGGTAGGTTTGTTTTAGTCGAATGAATCAACCCTAGTAAATATTTTTATTTTTATGCCTCTTACTTATTCTATTGCACATTTTTGCTGAACCACTAAGTTACGGAGACATAAGCACACGAATATCGGCTGTCAAACTATAAAGGAGGACGGGCTTCTTTCAGTTTCCGGCCGCGAAATCCATTCGCAAAGCTTTAGCGGGTACGAGGTTATAGTAGAAGACACCTGACCAAGATACCACGCAGTGGAACTAAACCCGGAAAGAAGTGTTTGAGAAGCAAACTTCTTACCACACAGCTACATCTCACTTACAGACTAATGAAAAGGTATATCATAAATGTCAGTCCTACATTATGTTTGAGAAGACGAAGACAGGGTAGAGACGCTGTGGTAGATTTGATCAGGTATTTGTTGCACCCACGTGATCTTAGGTATACAACATGACCAACATCAACATCACAAATATTATGTACCCAACACTCTTCTTTATTGTAAACAAGAAGCTAGCAGGCCCTACTTGTCAGAGATACCACTTAATTCTCAGCTGAGAATCTTAAAAAAAGAAAGGAATGCCATGAATGTTTTCAAACGACGTAAATTGCAACGGGAATATTTCTTCATCAGATATTTGCTGGATCCGTGTGACCTAACACAAAATGCCAGAGATCGACAGCAACAGAAATGCAATAAAAGTTATGGATTCAATGTTCTCTTCTTCATAGTAAATGCGATCAAACCGGCATCCGGAATATTAGCTAATGGAGAAGGAATATCTGTTGCGAAATTAAAGAATAAAATGAATGAAATTGCCAACATACACAGCGAAATCTGCGAGACAAAACCCTATGAATTTTTTAGATAAGTCATAAAAGAGATCATAGTACTAAAACGTAAAATGTTTCATTTCGAATATTTCTTGAATCAAAGAAGAAACACAAAATCTGAAGAAAACAGACTTCGTAGGGAAAATACGGCGGTAATTTGGAGCCAGTGTCTGTAAGTAATATGTTTTATGACGAGGTACTTAAAAATCCTTTCAGCTATAAGGGAAAGGATTTTAGTGTATATGTTGTGTGTGTTTGTGGTTGTGTGTATGTGTGTTTGAGGAAATGTATGTATTTGTGCGTGTGTATTTGTGCGTTTGTGCAATACTTTATACGTTTATCTATGTATGCGTACATATGTGTACCTATATACATACGTATGTATGCATGTGTATGTATCTCACTCTCTCTCGATATATATATATATATATATACATATACATATACATACATAGATAGATACATACATACATAGATATATACATACATAAATAGACAGACAGACAGATATTTTGATAAGTTATTTGGTAGGAAACTCGAGTCTCTTGAGTCTCTTGTGTACTTTCAGGCAAATAAATACAAAGTATGAGTGTCTGTACATGTACATATATGTATTGATGTGTGTGTGTAAATGCTTCAGTATTACTGCATGTATGCGTATGAATAATTTCCAATTTTTATTTGTAAAAATTAAACATCTTTTATTGCCTCATTTCATTTTCAAATATTTCTTTACTACAGCTGTTGTTGCCATTCTAAATATCGTTGTTATTTTACATAATCATGGCTGTTCCTCTTTTTTATGTTTGCTAAAGGAAGGAGATTAACAGAACAGCATATCATCTTTATAATAAATATGTTCTTGAAATATCTTACCCTATTTTTACACTATATATTTATTACTCATTTCCTCATCTTTTATAGCGACTGCAGATATTCTTAATGGCATTGGCGAGGCTGTTGTTGTTGTTGTATCTATTGTTATTCATCAGCGGTACGATGCTTTTCGCTTTTATTGGCTGAGCAGAAGAGAAGACTAAGAGAAACAAATCAGATAAACAAAGACACAACAATTATGCAACAGATCGTGTTTCACACATTTATTGAGAATAAATGAATGAATGAATGAATGACAATTAGGATTAGAGAAACTTATTTATATATATATATATATATATATATATATATATAAATATATATATATATATATATATATATATATATATATATATATATATATATATATATATATATATATATATATATATATATATATATATATATATACTCACACCGTATGTCTGTGGTGTGAGTGCATGTGTGTGCATGCGTGTGTATGCGTACTTGTGTTCGTGTGAATGCGGTTGATCATATATGATGTATTTGTATATACATACATATATATATATATATATATATATATATATATATATATATATATATATATATATATATATATATATATATATATATATATATATATATATAAAACTTAATTATGTTTCGACCAAAGATTGTTCAAATCCATATCTAACTTCGAAGCATCACCTGACAGGATTTGCTAATTCCATTTTAAGTCAATTTGTGTGGTATGATGTCCCATTGGAGTAGGGAGTTCTTGTTAAGTGAGTCGTATCCAGGTATGGGTGGCTTTTCTGGTCTCCCTTGAAGAGATTTGTCCCGATTCTGTTTAAAGGTTATGGGATGTTTTTCCTTTTTGATGTGTTTTTTTGACAATGTTAAATAGGGCACGGCCAGTTGAGGAAAAGTAATTCTGTTGCAGTGTATCTAATTTCTGTGATCCTGAATTAGGTAGGAGATGAATGACATGTAGTCCTAACGTTGGGTGAATTCTGAAACTAATGTTGAGATCATTTGAGCAACGCTGGAGGTATATTCTCCTCATCATGCAAATGATGTATCGCTCACGGCCACGCTGGGGAGAATAGAGTTTCAATGCTTTATGGCGGTCCCAATAATCGAGATCAGTCATGCCCTTAACTCTTTTAGTAAATGATCGCTGGGGCGATTCAATTTTAGAAAAGTTTTGTTTTGTATGAGGAGATCACAGGGGATAGCAGGATTCGAGGTATAGCTTAACAAAGGAGGAGAAAAGAGGAATGATGACACGTTGTTCGCTGGACCGGAAGTTTCTTAGATTCCAGGAACTCATCCTGTATCAACCTTATAGTTGATGTGGGCACGCCAGCTGAGTTTGTTATCAACAATTACTCCTACGTTTTTGATATTATTAGATGCTGTGAGCGGTTCTCCTGAAGGAAGCGAACATGGTTGTTTTAGCATAGTCTTTCCTCCAAAGATAGGTCAGTTCAAATTTTTCCTCGTTTCCTTGCATCTTTGGTTTTGTCTTCCCATTGACGTACAGCGTGTAGATCAAACTGGAGTTCCGTTCGGTCTTCTCCGTTGATTAACGTCTTGAGCTTGGAGTCATCAGTGAATATTTTCACTTTACTGTATTTTATGACGCTGAAATTGTCGTTTATATAGACTATAAAGAGGAGCGGGTCTAAGACATTCCTCTAAAGGGCACCACTAGTGACTCTTGCTGAGCTTGAGTGGATTCCACCGATTCCAGCATGTTGCGTTCTGTTCTCCAGGAAATACTCAATCCAGTATAAGAGTTTTCTGAAGATTCGTACATTTGACAAATTTGACAGTCGGATATTGTGGTCGACTCAGTCGAACGCTTTACTAAATTCAAAGTATATGACATCAGAGTTCGAAACTGATCCCAAGGCTTTAAGGAACTGTGCTAGAAGGTCCCTGTCGCAGCGAAAGTCATGCTGGTTTGAATTTAGGGCATTGTGGCTCTCCAAGAAGCCAGCTATCCTTGATCTCACCACTCTGTCAAATACTTTAATGGTGTGTGTGGTGAGTGAGACTGGGTGATAGTTGAATGCGAGGGATCTGTTTCCCTGTTAGAAAACCGGGACGACAGACTAGGAGAAGAGCTGTTTCGGTATATAACCCGAGTCTAAAAAATTCTCCAGAGTTTGGTTAAGGGACTGCAAGTTGGTGTCTACATTCCTTCAGGAGACTAGCGGGGAATCTATCAGGGCCTACAGCAGAATAGTGCTTGATCTCACCTATTGCTGCTCTGATGTCTGAACCAGTAAAGATTATGTCTGAGATTAATGTTGAGGATCGACTTCATTCCCACCCCTTACGTCAATATCAGTTGGATCAATAAAGACAGAGTAGTATTGATTCTGCAGTATTTCTGCCTTTTCTTTAGCATCATGTTAGGGAATGCCGTTATTGTCGGACAATGGACCAATAGGTGAGACAGTGTTCCTATGCTTATTCGCATATGAATAAGAACACTTTTGAGTTCCCTTTGATTCTTTTGATTACCCACTGATCATCTGCAGCTCTCTGATTTTCAATGGAGGTTTTCATGTTGCTCAGCTGATAGATTTTTTCCAACTCCATCCTTTTTATTGTTGTATAATGTGGATGCTGTTTGTTGGAGTATTTTAGTTGGTTGATTTTTTTTATTAAATCTTTTGATGTGTGATTTTTCCTGTCTAGAGTACTTGTTTCTGTTTATGCTAGTGAATTTCGTAGCAGCGTGTTTTGAGCATGTGTGCGTGACCATGTCTTCAAAGCGCTGCCATGTGGTTTCAATGTCAGTGGAGCAGAGAGTGACGGCCCAGTCGAGGAAGGACAGATCCCTTCTGATTGCTCTCCAGTCCACTTTGTAGAGGTTTATCTTGTTCAATATGCCCAGTGGAGTGAAATTGTCTGGCTTGGTTTTGATATGTCGGAAATTAAAGTTGCAGTGTATCATATATATATATATATATATATGTGTGTGTGTGTGTGTGTGTGTGTGTGTGTGTGTGTGGGGGGGGGTGTGTGTGTGTGTATACCTATGTATGTATGTATGTACGTATGTGTAGAAATACTCAGTATATGATTTAACTTATTAAACACAGTTCAACAAATTCATTGATATTTATGTACAAACGGATACAGATATTTATAATAGAAAATCGGAGTCGTCAAAATATACTGATCACTAGCTTGGATAAAACTAAAACAGACGTTAGAAGTACATAGAATTTCAGTTAGTAATCATGTTGTAATGTGTTTGTTTGTTCTCGGAGTCAAGTCTAGTTTAAACAAGACATGTTTAACATCTAATCTTCTCGACTTACATAAATATGAATGAATTTGTTGAACTGTGTTTAATAAGTTAAATCATATACTGATTATTCCTATATAAGTTTACATATCTACACAAATTTACACCAGGAAATTCGAAAGTAAAGTAGGAAGAAACAACGTCAGAAATCTTTGGAAAATACTTCAATGAAAGGACGATCTCGCATTCAACCATTAAAAATATATATATATATATATATATATATATATATATATATATATATATATATATATATATAAGTATATTTAATATATAAAGTTATATGTATGTATACATGTATTTCGATATGAAAATCCTAGTGCAATTATTCATGTAATTAGTGCTTATGTGTTAGTGTGTCCTGTGTGTTTGTGTGTACGTATGTGTGCGCGCGTGCTCCACAGACGAGTGCATTTGAGACAATTGGAAATTGTCGTCATTTAAATAGTGTTTGGAAACGATGAATAAAAGTCGGAATAGAAAGAAGAAGAAGAAGAAGAAGAAGAAGAAGAAGAAGAAGAAGAAGAAGAAGAAGAAGAGGAGGAGGAGAGAGAGAATAAGAGAGAGAGAGAAGAGGAGAGAGAGAAGAGGAGAGAGAGAGAATAGGAGAGAGAGAGAGAAGAGAAGAGCGAGAGAGAAGAGAAGAGAGAGAGAGAAGAGAAGAGAGAGAGAGAAGAGAAGAGAGAGAGAGAAGAGAAGAGAGAGAGAGAAGAGAAGAGGGAGCAGAGGAGGTAGTAGAGAAACAAGAACAACAGCAGCTACACACGCAATAACCGAAACAGCACAGAATCAAGAACGTGGTTATTAACGGGTAAAAAAAACAATTGCTGGAAGTTGTGGTGCTCATATGGTAGAGTGGCGGAGGAAGAGGGGACAATATCATTTAAGCAGATTTAAATATGTTAAAACAATGAACGTCTTCGTTTCTTTATTGTTGTTCGTGTAGTTATTGTTCTCTATTTGATCATTTCTCTTTTTAGCAAATAATGAAGAAATAATGACGAAAAATATTTGATAGAGCTCTCGACACAACATCGAAGATTATAGGGATACAGCAGCGTAAGGAATAGAAACAGTTGGAGGAGAGGTGGAAAGGAATTCTAAAGAGAATATAAGAGAGTTGCTGCCTTGATTTTATTCCTTAAGAATGGCGGATGTCATATCATGCACAGACATGCGTGTAAAATTATTTTTACGCAAGCCAGACGCTTATTTACTCGTAGCAGCTGACGTGCAGTCATAAATGCAAGTCTGTAAATATACATATATGCATGCAATCAAATATTGATGTATACGAAAACATAAGACATGCACTTCTTCAGTAATATGCTTGTATGCGTGGCAATCCATACTCGTGTCGACGAATGCCTATGTATACATGCAAATGCATGTATAAGCCAGGAGAGGCGAATGAGTACAGGAAATCACGCACGCACGCATACACACGCAGATTATTACAATTACACATTCACATGTATTACATACACACATATACAGACGCATGCACACACACACACACATACATATGCGGTTATTAACTCACGCATTCACAGAAACGTTTGTACTTAATGTATAATGGCTGGAACCGTCCTGATGCACAACAGAGAAATGTGATTAGCTGGAGAGATATCAGCCATGTTTAACATGTTCACTGTATTTGAATTACATAAGGACCTTCAAAATTATTCAAGTCTGTATGTGTATATGTGTGTGTATATATATATATATATATATATATATATATATATATATATATATATATATATATATATATATATATATATATATATATATATATATATATATATATATATATATATATATATATATATATATATATATATATATATATATATATATGTATATATACACACACATATATATTGTATATGTATAAGCATGTTTGTATGTTTTATATGTATGTATATACATATATTTGTCCATATATTAATGAACGTTTGCATATGTTTCTTTTATTTCAGCACCATATAATTCTTTAATTTCACACTTAAACTTGTAATCCCGCCAAGTACTATGATCAAATGGTTGTCTCCCTTGTAATAGCTGCAATCAATAAGGGAAGTACGGATCTCTGAAAAACTCTAACCCGAATTTTGTGACGATACAATGAAATCGTTGACGATGGCCATGGCGTCATGTTTCTGAATACATGCCTCTGATACTAGATAATCAAGTATTACTGATGACGAAAGAGCTTCTTTAAGAAACAATCGGAATATATAAGATGAACTAAACCAAATAGAACTTTTTCTTATAAAATTTAAAATTGTAATATTATTCATTTACATTTTGTTTCTTTAATAATGGTTTCGATTTTAGGCAAGAGACCAGTAATTTCTGAGGAGGAGGGAAGTCGATTATATCGACCACAGTACTCGATTCTTATTTATTTCATCAACTCGAAAAGGACGAAGAGCGAAATACACCTTGGAGAAATTTGAACTCAGAGCCCAAAGACAGAAAATGCCGCTAAGCAATTGACCTGACGCGCTAACGATTCTGTCAGCTTGCAACCTTGTGTATATCTTTAATAATGGTTTCATATTTTTGCACAAGGCGAGCAATTTCTGCGGAGGAGGTGAGTCAATTACATCGATCCCAGTAATCGACAACTGCTTATTTCACCGACCTCGACTAGATGAGAGGCAAAACCGACTCCGGAGGAAGTTGAACTCAGAACATAAAAGGTGACAAAAATGTCGTTTAGTAATTTTCGCAGGGTGCTAACGATTCTACTTGCACTCTGCCTTAAATATTGGTTTCAAATATTGACACAAGGCCAAGAAGATCGAGGAAAGTGATAAGTCGATTACATCGATTCCAGAGCTCCACTGGTCCCTATTTCATCGACCCTGAAATGAGAAAAGGCCAAGTACACCCCTACGGAATTTGAACTCAAGACATGAATACAGACGATAAGCTGCAGCGCATTTTGCCCACTGTGCTAACAAATCCGCCAGCTCGCCGCCTTGTCTATATCATTAATAACGATTTCTGCGAATATTTCAGTGAAGATTTAATTTCATTATAGTGAGGAATTTTGTCCGAAACATTTAACTTTTCTTCTCTGCAATAACATATCTTACCTCTCTTTTGTCAATTTTATATAAGTAATACTTAATACTCTAACAGTTGTAAGTTTATTTTTTCAAAAAATTTTCTTTTATAAGGTGAGTAACATAACTATTAAAATAGTTACTATTTTAACTTCAACACATCACTTTCGAGCTTTGTTAAACTTCATTTCAATGTGACTTCAATGTCCTATGTTCTATTCTATTGTAAATGCCAATATCAAATAATGCAATTCCATTATTGAAGTCTGACTCAAATGGAACCGAACAACACTTTCTTACCAACAACGACAACGTACTTATTTCATTGACATTGAAATCTATTAGAACAAATATCAGAAATGACAAGCGACATGGCGTAGGCATCGACCGTTCCTGCTTTCACATTTGCAATGTAATATCTTCCAAGGCAAAGATGATTTCAATAAATCGATCTTCTTTTCTCACAGAAGAGGCAAATTTCTGGTGATTTAGTGAGGTTTTTGTAGAATTGTTGGTGGTTTCAAAATGATTTATCTCTTACTTGTTTCGGTCATTGGACAGCGGCGATGCAGGTTCACCGCTTTGAAGAGCATAGTCAAACAAATCGACCCACCGTTTAATTTTGTTGACTGATAGCTATACTAACTTTCAAAGACGCAAACAAACACACTCATATAGGTATATATATATATATATATATATATATATATATATATATATATATATATATATATATATATATATATATATATATATATATATATATATATATATATATATATATATATATATATACATATATATATCCAAAGTTTTTAATTTAAAAGAGAGTCCTGACGCTAATATCCATTATTATTGAAATTTATTCTTATGTCAAGATTTATGTATAAGGCTATATTTGACTGTCAAATTTAAGTCAAACATATAAATTGCCTGACACGTCTTCAGGGAAAAAAGTTTAAGAACAAAAGGTAAATACCAAAACATCGTCTGAAGACGTGTAAGGCAATTTATATGTTTGACTTAAATTTGATAGTCAAATATAGCCTTATACAGAAATGTTGACATAGGAATAAATTTCAATAATAATGGATATTAGCGTCAAAACTCTTTTAAATTTAAAACTTTGAATATATAACCAAAGAGAACGATCCTTAAGGAGTCTAATTTAGAGTTTTTGCGGTGAAATCTCTTGCTATATTGGTAACGATTACATGTTTTTCTATGAACAAATATATATATATATATAATAATATTAGGGACAAAATCCAAAATTACAGGTAAAAAACTCAATTAAAATCAATTTATAAACAATTAAAATTAAATTGAGCCTTATAGATAAAGTATATATAAAATATATAGTTTTAGGGAAAATAACCAATTTTCAAGAACTCATCGATGAGTTCTTGAAAATTGGTTATTTTCCCTAAAACTATATATATATATATATATATAGATAGATAGATATAGATAGATAGATAGATAAATAGATAGATAGATAGATAGATAGATAGATAGATAGAATATAAAGAGACGGGTGCAATGTAACACCATAAAAGGGTGCCGAAACATCTACTTTGCTAGAAATAAGAGGTGAAATACTCTTAACGCTGTAAGAAGAGCGCAATATATACATAAATTGTTTGGGGAGGTAACCACCACACGACCGTCTCAACGATCACCAGATTAGGCCTAGTTTCATCTCTACTGCAGGTGCCGTCAATGGTGACTGTTCAAACGGCTGATGGCCGGCTAATTTCGTCTGCCAGCATATTTAATTATTTACCATAAAACTTATGGATGATTTAGCGAAATGCTAATGCGTATACTAAAAATAAATATCAGCATCTAGGCACAATGCAACACATTAAAGGAAAACTTTAACCGTCACTAAGGGTGAAGAAGATCCTACATTGCTAGAAATAAGAGTTAAAATACTATTAATTATGTATGAAGTGTCCAACTGCGCGGTACCTTGGCCAAGTGTCTTCAACATTAGCCCCTGGACAGGTCAATGCCTTTCAATGAATTTGGTAGACAGAAAATTTGCAGAAGCCTGTCGTTTATATATATACATATATATATGTTGTAAATAATAATATTTAGAGATTATAGTGATCACCGCATAATGACTAAAGAAAAATAGTCTAATAATGGAACATATATAATTATTACTTAGTTGTTTTATAAACAAACTATCTTGTGCTTTTTACGGCTATGCCAAGTAGTACCGGTTTTTACAATTCTGTAAATAATGATAATAGTATTTTACTAGTTTAAAGCTTAAGCAATCACCGCGCAATGACTAAAGAAAATACTCTACTAATGGGATACTCATTAAACTTGTGAACCTACTTATTTGGAGTGATGAAAAGACATACAATGAAATGCAGATTGTATTAGACGCACAGAATGATCCTACCAAGATTTACCAGAACATGCATGGGAAGACATCAAAGTAGCAGACATAAGAATGACACTCACTAAGGATCATAAGTGGAAATCCCCTGGTAAAGATAGGGAGCCAAATTTCAGGCTTGCAAGCTGATGTACACCAAAAGCACACACATCAGTGACTTCAGAATTCAGAGCTAAAGGCAGTAAGCGAAGGCTTTATCTTAGCTGCTCAGTATCAGAGCTAATTAACCGGGATACGCCAAGCCAATGTGACGAAAATTGAGATAGACCCAAGGGCTGATACTGCAACGATGAGATTGGACCAGTGGGCCACCTAACCTCTGGGTGTAAGGTTTTAGCACCATGAGAGTATAAATCTAGACATGACAGAGTTGGTCAATATCCACACTGGTTAATATGTCAGCATTATAAAGTCAAAACTGCTGACAAATGGTATAAGCACCATCCTGAGACTGGAACTGAGGGAGAAAACAACGGTCCTTTGGGATTTTCCAGTATGTACAGACCAGACCATCAAAGCTAATTAACCAGATATTGTTGTGAAAGACCAAAACAATAAAATCTGTTTACTGATTGACATGAGCATACCTTGGAGTCATAATATCTCGGCAAAAAAGCTTGATAAGATCAGGAAATATAAAGATTTGCTGATTGAAATTGAAAAACTGTGGCGTCTCAAGACGGTTACAATACAAATGATTGTAGGAGAACTTGGAATGATTAAAAAAGGGAACTGATAAATTATTTAAGAATGATCCCTGACTAACCATCCATACAGGAAGTGTTAAAGATTGTCTTAACTGATAACTGGTCACACATATTGAGAAGAGCATTGAAACTATGAATTTTCTGTCCCTATCCTTCTTTAATTTCTTTGCATCCCATTTTCACTTTTTTTTTTTTCATTTTTTCATGTTTTTCATTTTTTCATTTTTTTTCCTTTTGCTCTCTGTCTTTCTTCCCTTTCTTTTTCTATCACATTACTTTCTGAATGAACACTCTGCTGTGTATATTTTGATGGCCTACCAATGTATACAGTGAGTTTGTTCGCCCTAGGTGTTGGGAACACACTCGACAAGAAGTGGAAACAAGACTGAAAGAAGATAATAATAATAATAATAATAATAATAATAATAATAATAATAATAATAATAATAATAATAATAATAATGATAATAATAATAATAATAATGCTCGGATGTTAAGTATCGTGGAAAGAGACCCCGTGAGGCCTTAGACAACAGGTTGTTGTCTGTTCTTACGGAATTAGCCGGAGGTAATGAAAACGAAATGATTTCTGAAAAGGAAATGAAAGAACACACTCCGATATTTGTATTTGAATCACAGTGTAAAATATCAAAAGTCGTATAGTTATAGCGGAAACACTTACATACATACCTTCTTTGAACTGAGAAATGCAATTCAAGGAGATAGGAAAAGAGGGAGATTTTTTTTTTTATTCACCTGAAAGTATGACACGTCCCACATTTTCTACATTTCGATGCGTTTTACAAGTTTTTCACTTTACCTCAATAAACACCAACTTAAGCAAATTTAATAGAATTTGTTTGTGCGGTGTTTAATACTACTGCTACCACTACTAACACTACTACTACTAAATACTACTACTACTACTACTACTACTACTACGACTACTACAACTACTACTATTATTACTACTACTAAAAATATAACTAATATTACTACTTCACCTATTATTACCCCTCTTCCTACTCCTCCTAATACTACTACTACAACTATTATTATCATTATTATTATCATTTTATGTTTGACTTTTGTTTTGCATTTGTACAAGTTGGATCCAAGTCTCACCCAGAGACCTCAAGAGACAACAAGTTAGAAGTTCATGTAGGTGTTATGCCTAGGGTACCATATATTTGGATTTGTACAGTTTTGTTCAAGTGAATGTTTAAGAAACCATAAGAAAATTATGTTTGCTTTAAAATTTGAGATCACATAGACGGTATTTTACGTAGGATATGGGCAGTTCCCATGAGCACTATCTTTTGGACTTCAGCCATTTTGGGGTTTCCTGGTATCTGAGCTAGGTAGTAATCAGCCCGTTTCGCTGTCATTCTCAGGGCACCTATGACAATAGGTATTGTTTTCGTCTTCAGATTCCACATTTTGCTAATTTCTATTTCAAGATCTTTATATTTGCTCAGTTTTTGGTAGGTCTTGACAGATACGTTTATATCAATTGGGACAGTCATATCAATGAGGAGGCATGATTTTTGTCTGAAGTCTTTCAGTATGATGTCTGGCCTATTTGCGTCTATCTTTCTGTCAGTTTGAATGGTGAAGTTCCAGAGGAGTGCGATGTGATCATTTTCAAGTACTGGGGGTGGTTTGTGTTCCCACCAGTTTTTATCATGGGGCAAGTCCAGGTTTTTGCATATTACCCAGTGAATATATTGTGCAGCTCTATCATGCCTGTTGAGATACTCTGTAGGCGCAAGCAGACTGCACATGGAGACAACATGATCGATGGTCTCATTTTGTTGTTGGCATATACGACATAATGGGGAGCTGCCGTTCTTTAATATGTTGGCCTGGTAGTTCTTTGTAGGTAGGCATTGATCTTGGGCTGCTATGATAAACCCCTCTGTTTCTGATTTCAATCCAGAGGCCATTAACCATTGGTGGGTAAGGGCTTTGTCAATATCTGCATTATTCGCTCTCTTTGGGTATTTGCCATTGAGAGGTTTTCCATGCCATTTTTCAGTCATAATAGCTAAGGCAGCAATTTTAGCACGGGTTTTCAAGCGCTTAGCTTTTTCTGTAGGTGTTTCTAGTTCGTCTAATTCTTGAATTTGTTGCAATTGGAATTCACTTAGATATTCCTTTGCCTGTTTTGTTACTGAGTAAGATGCTTGCTTGCTTTCATATTTTAAGACAAGTTTTAGCATCCAGTCCTCAGAGTTTTTCATATAGGTGTCTAGGCCAATTGTGGCTACCTTCATTGATAATGCCAGCTGTAGTAGTCCTCGACCTCCCTCTTTTCTTGGCAGATAAAGACGTTCTATATCTGCCTTAGGGTGGTGCATTCTATGCATTGTCAACAGTTTTCGTATTTTTCTGTCAACATTACATATTTCAGTAATTGACCAGTTAACGATGTTGAAACTGTAAGTCACGACTGGTATGGCTAGAGCATTGATCGCTTCGATCCTGTTTCTCGCGTTCAGCTCTGTCTTCAGTATTGCTCTCACCCTGCGATAACATTCTCTTCTGATCCTTTCCCTCATCACTGAGTGCTTGATATTGTCCCCTTCAATTACCCCTAGGTATTTGTAGCTCTCCGCTGGTTCTAACTCTTTTATGACATTTTGCTGGTCAAGGTTCACATTAGATGTATTTGTCATTTTTCCTTTGATAAAGATAGCTTTTGCACATTTATCAAGGCCAAATTGCATCCTGATGTCATCACTGAATTGTTTAACAATCGCTAGTAGGCCTTTGAGTTGTTGGTCATTTTTTGCAAAGAGCTTTAAATCATCCATGTAAATGAGATGATTTATATTTTTATCAAATATTTTATAACCATACTGTGCATCATTGAGCAATTTTGAGAGCGGTATTAGGGCTAGACAGAAGAGGAGTGGTGATAGTGAGTCACCCTGGAAAATGCCACATGAAATTCTTACATCTCCAGCATTTAGAGTTTCATTGTCATTGTTCAACATCAGTGTGGTTCTCCATGATCTCATACTTACAGATAAAAAGTTTCGCAGAGTAGGAGCTATTTTATACATTTCCAGACATTTCCTAATCCAGCTATGTGGTAGGCTATCAAAGGCCTTTTTATAGTCTATCCAGGCTATTGACAAGTTTTTGTGTCGCTTGTGACAATCTTCTAAGATCATCTTATTGATGAGTAGCTGATCTTTACAACCATAAGATCCTCGTTTACATCCCTTTTGCTCATTAGGGAATATGCTACTTTCTATTAAAAAACTATAGGTGTACTCGGTTAGGACAGATGTTAGTGTCTTATACATTGTTGTTAAGCAGGTTATGGGGCGATAATTTTTTGGTTCGTTTGTTTCCTCATTTTTTGGAAGCAGGAATGTTAAACCATTAACTAGCCAAGAGGGCATCAAACTAGGATTTTGCAAAATATCGTTGTAAAATTTTGTTAGCAGTTCATGGCTTTCTGGGAAGGCATTCAACCAGAAGTTAGGAATTTTATCCTTTCCTGGAGACTTCCATTTGCTTGACCTCCTGAGAGCAGATCTTATATCTTCTACCCTGACCCCCTCCCACTTTTGCTCCTCTAAGGAGTCTAGGTCTGTAGCTATTCTATCAATCCAAGGGGCCTTTTCATTGTGTGTTTTATCTTCTGCCCAGATTTTATTCCAAAATTCTTGCACTTCTTCTTTTGATGGGACAGACTTTATTGTTACTGGTGTTTTCCCTATCTTCCTGTAGAAATTTTTGGGGTTATTTTTGAACATGTTATTATCTCGGAAGAATTTAACACGCTTTTCATACCTTGCTATGCGGGCAGCTTTAGCACATACCTTTTGCTTGATGGTTTCTATGGTGGCATCAATGTCAACTATGGTTTTCATGTTATATTTTTTCTTTAGTTTTTGGGTCTTTGTAGGTTTGATACTCTTGTCAAATTTAAGGTTTTTCAAACATTCTATGTCAGATCTAAGCAGCTTAATTTGGTGTTGAATGCGTTCTTGCCAAGAAGGCTTTTTGTGGGAGTGTTGTCTTTTTCTAATCTTTTCACCACATAGAATCGTTGAGATTCTTGCGGATGCATAGTACAGGTGGTTGAGATCTGTAATATCAACATCATTAGCTGAAATTATATCCTTAAGTGCAAGGCGGATTTTACCAATTATTTTCAGGTTTTGGTTAGAATTGCGAATTTTGGGGAGAGTGTCGCGTTCATTCATACTAGTTTCTTTAATTTTCAGCCATTCAATCATGATTTGATTTTTTAGATCATGTAGTTCTGTTGCGTCGATTTCTGTATGACTTCCTTCATCTATTTGATTTTCACCTGCCTTAGTGTTTATGGTTGGTTCAGAGAGTATTTTATTTTGCCTATCAGTTACCTTAACTCTTTCAATTATTACTGTATTTTCATCAGCCTTGGGCTGGTTTATAATTATTTCCTCTGTAGTATCTTCTTTAGCTGCTGTTTCATTCTTTTTATCCTTTACTGCTTGCTTAATTTGGTCAATCTCTACTTCAGTTAGTAATTTTTTTTTTATAATGTTTCTTCTGACGTTGGCAAGTTTATTACTGTCTATGTAGGGTCTTACTGCAAGGTGTTTCTGTCTCCAGTTTAAGTAGGTTTGTACAGTATTAGATTTATCTGTAGGGAAATATATGGCACGGTAGAAGGCTCTAAGAACTTCTTTATTATCTTCCCTAGACCATTTTTCATTCTTTTTCTTTTGGTTATTTGATGACGAGCATGGATGGCCATCTGTTGGAATATTCCGGTTGTGGGGTACTTCCAGCTCCTGTGTGTCGGGAAGATTTGAACCAGTAGCAGATTTCTCGTCTCGGATCTGGTTCATTATCCGAGTAAGTGGTCCTTTATAATCCGGTCTATGACCATTGCGGTTTATATTTTGTTTTATTACCAGTGAGACATAACAAGCTTCGACGTTGACGCTAGGGGACGGATCTGTCAGTTTAGGGTAAGTTTTTTGAGACAACACCGTCTCCGAGCTTTCGTGACGTAGCTTCTTAAGGCTAGCAGATCTATTTCGAGTGAGTGGCCCTTTGTGATTCGGTCGATAACCACTCTGGTTTGTGATCTGCCTTGTTATCATTGAGGCATGACGAGCTTTGGCGTTGACATTCGGGGACGGATTTGTCTGTTTAGGGTCAGTTTTTTGAGACAACACCGTCACCGAGTTCTCAGCATGTAAACATTGCTCGTAGCGTAGTTTTTTAAGGCTAGCAGATCGGTATTCATCTGTATTTTTTTTGTTGATAGATTTATCTCCAGGCATAGTGTATTTTTGTGTGTGTGTGGCGTTTTAAACTTATGAATGGTTCACTGTCTGTATTTGTTCACAAAATGAAAATAAACAAAGAAGAAAGAAAAAAAGTTTTGGTTTTGCTTCGTTTGTGATTTGTGTTTTCGTATCCGTAAGTGTGTCCTGTGATTTTTACGTAGTTCTGTAAACATTAAGATGCACGTGTAGTTCTATGGGTATCAAAACGTATATATCATTGTGTACACGTTCAAGTGTATGCGTAATTATTCAATATATGTACTTACTATTTTGTTCCATTTCTTTTTTTTTATATAGTTTGTAAACTTTCCGGTGTTGGTTTTGCGTGTGTGATCGCACGTGTTTCATTGAGACATCGTGCATAGGAGGTTCTGTGCTTTGTATTGCAGTGAAATTTCATTTTTTAAGAATAAAAAATATTCTTAAAAAAATTATCTTCGTTAAAAGACCGCTTCCTTCAAATCTTCCACCGGTTCTTTTGGCTAATTCCATCGATGTTATTGGATTAGATATGTTTTTGTATAGGGAGCCCGGTGTAGCACATCCATGTTGTTATTCAGCACATCATTATTATTATTATTATTATTATTATTATTATTATTATTATTATTATTATTATTATTATTATTATCGTTGTTGTTGTTGTTGTTGTTTTTGTTGTTGTTCAATTATGTTATTTATTTTTTGGTAAATACATTCTCGTTTACTGTTTACAACAATTCTCTCCAGCTTGTTCTTTTTTTTCTTTTATATGTTTCAGTCATTTGACTACGGCCATACTGGAGCACCGCCTTTAGTCGATCAAATCGAACCCAGGACTTATTCTTTGTGAGCTTGGTACTTATTCTATTGGTTTAGTTCGACGAACCGCTAGCTTAAGGATACGTAAACACACCAACATCGGTTACCTAGTAATGGTGGAGGAGATAAACACAGACACAAAGACAAGCATAAATATATACATATATATATATACATACATGCATACATATATATAGATAGATAGATAGATGGTATCGATAGATAGATAGATAGATATAGATAGATAGATATACATACATATATATATATATATATATACATACCGTGTATATATATATATATATATATATATATATATATATATATATATACACGGTATGTATATATATATATATATATATATATATATATATATATATATATATATATATATATATATATATATATATATATATATATCTGGGAGAATATACAAAAAATAACAACAGACGAGGACAGGTGGTGTAAATAACAAAAGTATATATTAGTATGACGCTCGGGAATACGGAAAGAATACGGAGACAAGGAGAAAAACACGGAGAAAAAAAATTGAATAGTGTTCAGTCAACGGTCAATCTATCTATATCTATCTATCTATCTATCTATATATATATATATATATATATATATATATATATATATATATATATATATATATATATATGTATGCATGTATGTATATATATATATGTATATATTTATGCTTGTCTTTGTGTCTGTGTTTATCTCCTCCACCATTACTAGGTAACCGATGTTGGTGTGTTTACGTATCCTTAAGCTAGCGGTTCGTCGAACTAAACCAATAGAATAAGTACCAAGCTTACAAAGAATAATATATATATATATATACAGTATATGTACTGTATACACACATACACACAACAAAACGCACACACACACATAACAAAACGCACACACACACACACATATATATATATACATATATATATATATATATATATATATATATATATATAATATATATATATATATATATATATATATATATATATATATATATATATATATATATATATATACATATATGACGGGCTTCTTTCAGCTTCCGTCGAACACAATCATAGATATGTTGTTGAGTAATTATCTCAACTATATACACGTCAGCGGTAAAAAGGTTTGAAAATATTGTCATGGAAAGTAAAAAAGAAAAAAAGCTTAGAAAAAAGATAATCGCAAAATATGTACAAGTTCAAATATCATAAGACAAGTTTGTGGTCGACCCGAAGCTATGGTAGAAGACACTTGGTCGAGGTGCCACGCAGTGTGATTGAACCCAGAACCATGTAGTTGGGAAGCAAGCTTCTTACCACACAGCCATGCATGCGCCTCTATATATAGAAAGAGATAGATAGATAGATAGATAGATAGATAGATAGATAGATAGATAGATAGATAGATAGATAGATAGATAGATAGATAGATAGATAGATGGATAGATAGATAGATAGATAGATAGATAGATAGATAGATAGATAGATAGATAGATTAATGTGTGTGTGTTTTATATTTTATATATGTATCATGTTTATATCTAATTTTTCCCCTTGTCTTATGATATTTGAACTTGTACATATTTTGCGATTATCTTTTTTCTAAGCTTTTTTTCTTTTTTACTTTCCATGACAATATTTTCAAACCTTTTTACCGCTGACGTGTATATAGTTGAGATAATTACTCAACAACATATCTATGATTGTGTTCATTCACAAATACGTCTCTTTACAGCTGGAATTATATGAAATTCAAATATTTTTATTTTTCATTTCAGAAAAATATATATATATATATAAATATAAATAATATTTACTAAAACCGAAGGTAGATAGAAACCTGTCATTTTGTTTCAACTTAAATGCAAGTCATTTGATTCAGATGTGGAATTATAGGTCGCGAAACAAACCGTGTAAAATTGCATAGATTATCAGGCTGTTTGTGATGCTACTACTGCTGTTTTAGTTCGAGTTTCTGTTATCGTAATTTTTTTGTATTTATTTGCCTACGTCATAAGAAATATAATGTAAAAGAATTTGTAGATATTGGATTTAGTATTTGGTACGAGGCCAGCAATTTTGGGAGAAAAGCTAAATTGATCACATCAACCCAAATGTTCAACTGATGCTTATCGACGCCGAATGGATGAAAGGCAGTAGATGATCTCTGCAGAATTTGAACTCAGAACGTAAGACGGACGAAATGCCGCTAAGCATTATGCCCTCCGTGCTAACGATTCTGCGAGCTCGATACCTTGACAATGCGTAAATATTAGAATGGAACAAGTTGCCGACGATCCATGTGATTATCATTTGTGTTTGCCTTTTTCACCATTTGGGGGTGAAGTGGGCTGAAAAAGGAAGAAATGGAGTGTGAACCTGTTCCAGCACATGCGGAAAGTTATGCTTCAGCAACTGGTAAAGGTACAGATTTGCTAGAAGTGCGTGAAATAAAAATTGAACAGAAGAAGCTGAAGGAACACTACGGGCTTATTCAGAAGGTGGGATACAGTTTAAAGCTGACCCCTCCACAAGAGGTGACAACAAGTACCAATAAAGGAACAGTGGTATACAGAACTCTACCTACAGTCACAATGAAAATGGAGAGAGCTACAGAAAAAGCTATTGAAGAATATCTGAATGGAGGCATCTTACTCTGAATCTGATAATTTCACTATCAACTATCGTCAGTTAGCCACTGATGATAGAAAGGACGCCATTCATACCTACGCGTTCTCTGTTTTTACACGCATTACCTATAAAGATATTTCTTTTCCAAGATTGTTATCGCCGTGAAGCTTTTTCCACATTTGAATATACACAAATGTGTAAAATATATATTTTCATAGGTCTATTTTAATCACTGCTGTTTAATGTGCATCTAATGAAATAGTTTTGAAAAGCTTTGCATACACCAGCAAATTTATCATTTGTTGTTTGAATATAAGAGCGCTCATTCTTAGTGAACAACAGATTCCTTATGTGTAGATAATGAAGGGTAACAACGCAGAAACATATGTCTTTCGTCTGATTATAATATTTTTCACGGGTGGTTGATGAGGAATATTTGTATCCCGAAACAATTGGCGATGCGAAGATTTTTTTCCACATTTGAGTGCCCGTAAACATATCGAATATAAAAGTACACGACCATATGTTAAGCATCGCTGCTTAGAGTGGCTCAAATTGTTTTCTTTGCTGCTGCTGCTGCTGCTGCTGCTGCTGCTGGTGATGATGATGATGATAATGATAAGGAAAGTAGGTAAGTGTACGCTTAGAGGGAAAGGTATGTAACTTCAAACTCATCGTCCTCATTAAAGTCACCAAAAGCAACAGGATAATTGTCCTCCTTGTTTACGTTATCATCATCATCGTCATTAACATTATCATCATCATTATCATCATCAAAATCACCCTCGTCGTCGTCTTCGTCGTCGTCACTTCAACATCAATTTTCCCTTCAAGCCATAGCTTGAATGGCCCTGAAGTATGCGAAATCGTTTTTCACCTCAAACATGTCTCGCCATGCCTTGGAAGCCCGCCATCTTGCCATATGACCTTACCAGTCTTCCCAATATCTTTCAGTGTCATCCTTTGTCAACAAACCATTTTTTGGCTCGTCATTTTACAATGATATAAACTTGGTGAGATCAATACTTTAGCCGTGACATTAGTTAGTTCGATGCAGTTTAAGTAGACAAAACTACTTCAAACACGAGATTTGAATGCTGAAAATATAAAGAATACTTTGAGCAACTTTTAAACAAGCTAGATGCATAAGTGTAATGTGACGAAGAGTTAAAGTCACTTAAATCTTCTAAAAAGGAAAACATACAATTTACTAAAAGCTTGCCACTCATGAATATACAAATAATGTATTAAAGCTCACAAGATCGATCGAATCTACGAAGGGGTGCTGAAAAGTTCCTGGCTTTAAGGGTGTCACGAAAGACCTGGTTGGTGGACCAACCTTCTGAGTTCTTTTACAGGTTTTAAAAAAATCTGAAGGACCGTTGCAATATGTGTGTGAATCTGAGAGGGGAATACTTTGAATAAAATCATAATTAATTGATTCTCCGCTATTTTCTTCTACACATAGTCAAGAACTTTCCAGTACCCCTTCGTATATTTAGGTTTTGTCGTGGTGCGTGTGAATTTTAAGTGATTGGCTTGTTAGTTCCAAAACGTTTAGAGGTCTGACATAGTGTAGACAAAGATATTTGTTTACCAAAGAAATGTTGGAACCAAGGGTTCGTGTAGCCAATATTCTAACAAAATATATAGTAAATTCTTCAGTTCTATATTTAAGAGATGAGAAATTATATATATTATTTACATTTGACGGATATTTGTCTTTATCTTGTTTGTTGTTAACACAACGTTTCGGCTGATATACCCTCCAGACTTCATCAGGTGTCTTGGGAAAATTTCGAACCTGGGTTCTCATTATTATTATTATTATTATTATTATTATTCAGGTCACTGCCTGGAATCGAACTTGGAATCTTGGGGTTAGTAGCCCGCGCTGTAAACCACTACGCCATATGCCCGAAACGTTGTGTTAACAACAAACGAGATGAGGAAAAATATCCGTCAAACGTAAATAATGTGGATAATTTATGGTAAACTATTGTCTGTAATTATCATTTACTTCAGCGGTGATCGTAGAATATACATAAAACCATTTTGATATTGCATTAGAAAAGCAAAATGTATATCTAACAAGAGCTTAAGTGGATCAGTGGATTAGTTGCGGAATATTTATTTAGAGGGGAAACGCTGCATTGTTGACGCATATATTGTGTTAGAGATCTATGAACTTGCTTCATGTAATTTGAATCATTTTCTCCAAATCGTGATTATATTGAGAGTATATAGCTTTTTCTTTTGTCTTGGTCTTCAGATTTTCTTCTAAATTACTCATGTCAGCTTTCAGATTTCCTCTTCTGACAGCTTTATCTTACTCACATCGGATTTTTCCTGAATCCAAGTGAAAAATATCAACATTATTCATATACAAAATTTCCTGCTTTCTGTACTCTCATCAATATTGATACTAACCGTGGCCATCCCATTCCTCAAAATCCTTCGATATCCTTCCTTGCTCTCATTGAGAGTTCTATATTATTTTCACCGAGTTCTTTAATAAATCGCTTCAAGCTGGCTTCGAACCATTTGTATTCTTCAAACGAAGTCGATTTTCTTTACAAGGGAATTCTATGCTGTAGTGTGAGATTCTCGTTACAGACGTCCCGTTATTTTGTTTGATTTGCGACCACAACTACTTCTAATGTCACATACTGAAGTATGCGAAATTTCGTGCACATAGTTTTCTCCTCCTTATTTTCCCCTCTCCATTGTTTTTCTCTTCTTCTTTATCACAGAAACCTGAAGAATATACATTGTTCTGGCACTTTGAATTCTGATAGCAAATCTTGCTGAGGTGAACTTTGTCATCCGTCCGATATCGATAAAGTAACAGTCAAGTATTGAGATCGATATATTCGACTATACACCTTCCCGTCAATTGCTGACATTATGCAGAAATCAGAACCAATTCTATCAGATGTTGCTGTTGTTGTTGTTGTTGCTAAGTCGGTGAGCTGGCAGAATCGATAGCACGCTGCACGAAATGCTTAGTGGCATTTCGTCCATCTGTCCGTTCTAAGTTCAAATTCCAACGAAGTCCACTTTGTCTTTCATCATTTCGGGTCGATAAAATAAGTACCAGTTGATGTAATCAACCTGCTACCCCATCCATCCTGAAATTGCGGGCGTTGTGCCAAAATTTACAACTATTATCCTCATCATCCTCATCATCATCATTATTATCATCATTATTATTATCATTATTATTATTATCATCATCATCATCATCATCATCATCATCATCATCATCATTATCATTATTATTATTATCATCATCATCAAGGCGAAGAGCTGGCAGAAATGTTAGCAGGCCGTACATCGACCCCAGTGCGTAACTGGTACTTAATTTATCGACCCCAAAAGAATGAAAGGCAAAGTCGATCTCGGCGGAATTTGAACTCAAAACGTAACGGCAGACGAAATACCGCTAAGCATTTCGCCCGGTGTGCTAACGATTCTGCCAGCTCGCCGCCCTGAGTTCAAATTCTGCCGAGGTCGACTTTGCCCTTCATCCTTTCGGGGTCGATAAATTAGGTATTGGTAAAACACTGGTGTCAATGTCATTGACTCTTCCCCTTCCGCAAAATGTCAGACCTTGTATCTTTTAGAAGAAAAGATTATTATTATTATTATTATTATCATTATCATTATTATTATTATTATTATTATTATTATTATTATTATTATTATTATTATTATTGCTTTTGTCCTTGTTGCAGTTCCTGACTTTCTTCCTTTGATCTTTGCCATTGTCCTTCTTGCTGCTTATTTGGCCGCTGCTCTCATTTGGGCGTCTGGGCGATTAGTCCGAACCAAATACAGCGGTCAATTATAACAATATTACATATTCCGGTCTCAAACGTATTTCTTTGCATCAATTTTAGAAATGTCACGTCAGCCATATACGATTAACCTTTTAACAAAATTAACGTCGATAATAAGTTTAGACATGCGTTTAATCCTCCAGAGTTTTGTCTACTAACCTTTTTAGTCATCAAGAGTTATTGAGACAGCTCATAACATTTCAGAGTTAGTTGTCACTGTAAACTTTGATGTACTTTTGCCCTTGTTCTTATACCAGAATTGATCGTGTATTCGCAGTTTATTTCACGCCTGTTTTGGTTTGCATAGAAATTAACAGCTTAATGATAAACGGTGATAAACCAGCGCGTTATTTATTAAATATAAAGTACAAAAATCCCACAATATATATAAAGTGGCCTCTGTTAATATGAAGAATGTGAGATGATGGTCATTCCTGTCGATTTCGAATGTAAGAATTTCTGAACGAGAGGCTCTAAAAAGAAACTGTATTTATTTGCGATGGATGCGTGAATGTAATTTTAGTCCAGGGGTGGATTGTGGTATGAATTCACAATGGGGGCAGTTATGATTTTCATCTTGCCTGGGACTGGACAAACGTGTATCTTGATTGTGTAGAATCCTTTTATTGTTCTGTTTCTTCAGTTTACATTGTTTAGAAGTATCATAACACATTTTATGCCACTCAGATTAATCTAGGCAATAAACCTTCTCAAGATATTAAAATTAAGTTTTCGGGATTTTAGTGAACGCTTCAGCTTATCTTTATATCGAAGGAGAATGTTTAATTGACCGTGGAATATCTCTCCTTTTTAGACATCACAACAGAATTTTCGGAATTCGATCATCTTGCCCTGAAACAACATGTCCTGTACTGAATTCTCAACACCATTCTTTCGATACTGGAGATTTCACGTACTTCCTTGTGTCGATAAAGTTAAGAAGGCACAAGTAAGGGTTGCAAAAACATATTAACTCGAAAACATGCTTTCAGGTTTTGAAATTTTCAGAAGGTTTTTTGCTAATCATATTGTTGGAATGAGGCTAACAGGATATCGATGCGCCCACACAATTTTGCTCTACTGTCAAAAAAAAAATAATAAAATGATTATGTTCATATTGTCGTGATGTTGTGGTATAAAACAAAGATTAGATTTGATTTAAGATCTGAACGTTAAATGTAGTTAACAACAGGAACAACCAGGAGAAAGAAAACTACTGCTCGGCTGATCACAAGTAGCTGACAGTTTGTTACGCAGATTAATATTTTCCCCAATTAATGCCGATGGTCCGTCCTCTCATCCATCCATGCATTCAGCTCTATTCCTGGATAGGTCGTAGGGTTATAGTCCTTAGGCACCTCATCCATAGGGCCCTGTCTGAATCAACTGTCACTATATTTTCCAGCTGGATTCCCGAACGTGACTTACTAAGATTATTGATATTATCCAGCAAATTCTTTCTTGCTATACCCCTAGATATCCTACTTATTGACTCGCCTTGACGAGTCTTTCTATCCTTTCCTACAACACTCTAATCATGTATCCGTAGTGTCGGACCTCCGACCTTTCAATGCACAGAAACAGCGGCTCGAACGCGAGAGACTACGTCATCCTCAAGCTACACACCCTGTACAGTAACGTTGCCCCAGAAACCCTTCAGAGAAATCCCGTTTTGGCCACTTGTGTTTGCAATCATACACTTTTGGTCATTAACTACTATTTATGACACAAAATGAAGATATGCATGAAAACTGAATCTAAGATAGCAAGTACACTTTTTTACTAAGCTCTCCCTTTTTGTGAATCGAAATTATTATTATTATTATAGTTATTATTATTATTATTATTATTATTATTATTATTATTATTATTATTATTATTATTATCATTATTATTATTATTATCATTATTCAGGCCACTGCCTGGAATCGAACTCGGAATCTTGGGGTTAGTAGCATATAGGAACCGGTATTAAGGAAGAATAGGAAAATATTAGATTTATAAGCCCACTAAAATTCACTCCATAATTGTACACGGGCATATGGCGCAGTGGTTAAGAGCGCGGGCTACTAACCCCAAGATTCCGAGTTCGATTCCAAGCAGTGACCCGAATAATAATAATAATAACAACATAGAAAAATACTTTAGGAATGAGAACATAAGAACCCAGGTTCGAAATTTCCTCAAGACACCTGATGAACGCTGGAGGGTATATCAGCCGAAAGTTGTGTTAACAAAAAACAAGATGAGGACAAGAATTTATTAAATGTAAAAAATGTAAATAATGTACATGTTCTAACAATCTGACTTATCCATAGTAAACAGTTTGAAAAGTGACGATGTCAGTTCTCAAAAACGGTCTCTTACAATTGTTATAGACTAGCAATATGTAAATTAAAATTGTCATATTAACACGTAAAACTATTTTCATGTACTGCAAAGGTGTTCAGCTTCCTATAGAATTAAAACAGAAATCCCATATAGAAAAGAATGATTCCGATAACGAAGGACAATAAAATGTTATTCAGGAATGGGGTAG
>NC_142937.1:29286552-29289052 GCF_046866305.1 Octopus bimaculoides
TCAGATTTGCAATAGCCTTTGGCATGGATATTTCTGCCTCATAGACCTCATTGACAAACTGAAAGGAAAAAGCACTTATTTTTGTTATTTAACATCTTCACGAACCATTGAATCATTTGTGTATTCCTCCAAAGAATTAAGTTCAGGTGTGCTTTCGCTTTCACTATGAATGTTGCTGACATTCTTAAAGGCTGTATTAATCCGATGTGTTCATTTTATTTATTATATTTTTTGTGGTGTTTCCGTTGTTATTTATGAAGATTTTGGTGTTCGCATATTTACTTCGTTTTCAGTTTCATGCTGGTCGTTATTTTTTCTTTCTATGTTTTATCTCGCTAAAGAACGTATAGTTTCGTTTTGTGACGGTGCTGAAACCCGAAGTAGAAAAGAGACGTCTGTTAGTAGTTCGACTTATGAAGTTTCGGGTTCTTGTCATATCCACAAAACTACCCACAGATTTGGACTACCTCGTTGCTGTTGATTTTCTGATTTTGCTAAGTTTCTGAAGAATACACCTTTGGTTGTTGAGGAGTAATTCTCTTGATTATCGGTCATATAGGAATAAAAATATGACTGCATCTTTATAGATGATGCAGGGTAAAGAGTTAAAGAATTATATGTTTGTGTATATGTGTGTATGTATATATATATATATATATATATATATATATATATATATATATATATATATATATATATATATATATATGTACATACAGACATGTATGTATATATATATGGGTTTATGTGTATGTACAGAAATAGATATGTATGCATGCATGCAACTGCATCGATGTATGCATTAATTCACACGCACTTTTGCAACAAGATTACAATTCATAATCATATGTGAATGCACATCCGTATATAACAGACCAAATAGACGTATACTTTAATAATGAACTATATCAAAAGAAAAAAGAAAGAAAGAAAAAGGCACATAAGTACAACCCCCGACAACATTACCACCACCATCATCTCCGCCGCAACCATCCGAAAATATAAAATATTCCGATATACAAACAAAATGACGGAAATTCCAAAAAGGAAAAGAAAATTTAAAATTTAAAATTTGCAAATGAAACTTAAAAATGAATGAAGAATTATTTCTTGCAAATGTATATGTGACTATGTACATTTATGTTTGTAGATATGTGTGTATGGATAAATACGTAAATGATTGTTGTTACACACACACATACACATAATATATATACATACATATACATATATATATATATATATATATATATATATATATATATATATATATTCATCTACATATGCAGGTAGATATTATCTCAGTTTTCCCTCTTCTTCTCTCTCTCTCTCTCTCTTTTTCCCTATATATATAGATATGTACATGTACATGTATTATATATAGATATGTACATGTACATGTATGTATGTATATCTAAATGTATGCAAGTATGTGTCTATATATATATAGATGTATTTATGCATATATATATGTGTGTGTGTGTGTGTGTGTGTGTATACATACGCATATGTATATTTGCATGCATATACTATCACTGTGTTCCTCTCTTTCTCTCTCTCTCTCTCTTTCTCTCTCACTGTTTCTATCACACTCCCTCTTTCCATCTTTCCTTCTTTCTTTCTCCTTCTCTCTCTCTTTCACTCACTCACTCTCCCTCCATCTCTCCTTCTCTACCTATCCCTCCTTCTGTTAACTTCAAAAGTTATCTCCTGAGAAATGCCATATTTTCAGACATCGCTATGTATGGAAAGAATTTCTCCATGAAACAAAGGTGCGAGAAATAATCTAAACACTCAAAGAAATGTTTTCCAATATAATCTTCTTCCTTCTGTTTCATCTCAACATATTTTCCTTTCCTTCTATACCGTATATTTCGTAGATTTTTTTTTTTTGCACTATTTTTCGTATCCTTTTTGTTAAGTCTTTTCTTGATGTTTTGTTGTCATTTTTGTATTTCTATATTTCTTGGTATTTTTTTTTTCTTGTGCTGTTGTATTAAAATCGTTTTGTTTTAGAGTATTCCACGCCTTATTTTCTGCTATTTACTTTTGTTGTTTTGTTCTTTGCCTTTTGTTTTCAGTGTAAATTATAATTAAAACGTCCTACATAGTTTGTTTCTGTCTGTTAATGATATAAATTACGTTTTTCCATCTGTACAGATTCTAGCATTATGCATATGTGTATTTATGTATATATAAAGTCTGTCTGTGTGAGTACATATATTTGTATACACACACACACATATATAGAGAGAGATAGACGTATATATATGTATGTACATATATGTGTATACATATTATATACACATATTCATATATATATATATATATATATATATATAAGCATCTGAATATGTGTGTGAGTATGTGTTTATTGAGAGAGAGGAGAGGGAGGAGGAGGAACAGGTGAGTAGATATAGGTATTCGTATGTCAATACTTAATACTTGCTCGCTCCCATACTTTCTGTAAACGAGTCGCACATAAATGCGCACGCATACA
>NC_142937.1:29301552-29321552 GCF_046866305.1 Octopus bimaculoides
CATGTGTGTGTGTGTATATGTGAGAGAGAAAGAGAGTGAGAAAGAGAGATAGAGTGAATGAGTGAATGAGTGAATGAGTGTCATTGACTTAAGTTGGCTGGCACGGCAAGCACGAAGCTTTTGAGGCGGCAGATGACTGGGGTGATTTCGAAATGTGAAGAAATGTGAACTAGCTCATCCTCGGAAATTTCCAGGAAGACCCTCCACGAAATTTCCACAAAGTAGCTCGTCCTCGGAACATTCAAAGAAGTTGCTCATCTTCGGAATTTTCCAGGAAATCCCATCATCGGAACATTCCAGGAAGTACCTCGTCCTCGCAACTTTCAAGGAAGTCCAATCCTCGGAACATTCCAGGAAGTAGTTCATACTCTGAACGTTCCAGGAATTCGCCGGAATCTTCACAGGGAATACCATCCTCGGAACATTCCAGGAAGTAACTCGACCTCGGAACTTTCCAGGATGTAGCTCGACCTTGGCACTTTCCAGAATCTCCAATCTTCGGAGCTTTCCAAGAAGTAGCTCATATTCGGAACTTTCTAGAAAGTACAATCCTCGGAACTTTCCAGGAAGTACAATCATCGGAACTTACCTGGAAGTCCCATCCTCGGAAATGTCCAGGAAGTAGCTCATCCTTGGAACATTCCAGGAAGTCATAGTAACTTTCAAGGAATCCCTTGGAATTCTTCCGGAAGTCCCATCCTATGATCTTTCTAGGAAGTAGTTCATCCTCGGAACTTTCCAGGAAGCCCTCAGAATTTTCCAGGAAGTCCCATCCCGGAACTTTACAGGAAGTCCCATCCTCGGAACTTTCCAGGAAATGCCATCATCTGAACTTTCCAGGAAGTAGCTCATCTTTGGAACTTTACAGGAAATACCATCATCTGAACTTTCCAGGAAGTAGTTCATTCTTGGAACTTTCCAGGAAGTGCCAGGAACTTTGCAGAAAGTCTCGACATCGGAATTTCTAGTAAATACCATCCCCATAACTTTCATACTCGGAACTTTCCATGAAGCCCTCGGAGCTTTTCTTGTCCTCGGGACTTTCCAGGAAGCCCCATCCTCGGTACTTTCTAGAAAGTGCTCGGAAATTTCCAGGAAGTAACACCTTCCCGGATCTTTTCCAATAAGTAGCTCACCCGCGGAACTTTCCAAGAAGTCCCATCCTCAGCATATTCCATGAAGTCCCATTCTCGGAACTTTCCAGGTAATACCATCCGCGAAACTTTCCGGGAATTTGCTCATGCTCGAAACTTTCCATGAATTCCCTGGGTATTTCCAGGAAGTACCATCCTCGGAATTTCCCAGGAAGTAGCTCCACGTGACTTTCCAGGAATTCCCGGAGTTTTACAGAAAGTCCCATCCTCGGGCCATTCCCGGAAATACAACCCTCGGATCTTTCCAGGAAGTACCCGTGACTTTCCAGGAAGTCCCAGGAAGTTTCCAGGAAGTAGCTCGTCCTCGTAACTTTCCATGAATTCTCCGGAACTTTCGAGTAAATTCCATCCTCGGATTTTTGCAGGGAGTATCTCATCTTCAGAACTATCCAGGAATTTCCCGGAAGTCCCATCCTCGGAACTTCCCAAGTATTCCCATTCTGGAACCTAAATCTAGGATGTTTACAGGAAGTCCTATCCTCGGACTTTCCAGGAAGGCCCCTTAATTTTCCAAGAAATTCCATCCTCTGAATTTTCCAGGAAGTTCCAACATCGGAACTTCCCATGAAGCCCTTGGAACTTTCTATGAAGTACCATCCTCGGAACTTTCAACCGCTAATTTACATGGACGTAAGTACACCAACATCGCCTGTCAAGCGATGTTGGGGGACAAACACAGACACACATATATATATGACGGACTTTCAGTTTCCGTCTTCCAAATCCACTCAAAAGGCTTTGGTCGGCCCAAGGCTATAGTAGAAGACACTGGCTCAAGGTGCAACGCAGTGATGACGGAACCCGAAACCATGTGGCTGGTAAGTAAGCTACTTACCACACATCCACTCCTGCGCCTATGTATTTATTTTCTGGTCCCTTAATACGTAACCTCTTTGGAACTAAATAATTGAAATCTATAAATTTCGATATTCAATACACATAAATTTATAAATTCATAAGCTCATATTTTTAAGCTGACATTCATTATTGACTTCACTTCTCTCATTAGCTTAGGAGTACAATTATTTTCTTATGTTATGCCAATAGTGTTTTCCCGTCAATGTGTTAACCACTTCCTTTCTCTCTATTTCATTTATCCTATATGTTTTGTATTACTTCCTTTAGTTTTCCACCAAAAATTCCTCTACATTTAATTTTCCCAAGGATCTTTACTAATCTGTGTTTTTCCTTTATTTACCCAGAATTATAATTTGATCGATCTCCATTAATTCAAGCTGATATTTAATTAGTTTAGAATAGGAGTAAGTTTCACCTGAGCAATTCTTCTACCTCCCACCTTCATGAATGAGGGTACTAAGTTTAATGACGTCTTTGGAGTAGAAATGCCGTCTTTACTTCACAGTTTTACTTGCCTCCGTGATTGACAGTTCTACTTTACAGTACTTAGATGTTAGTAAGATCGTTTATTTATTTAGTCATCTTGATAAGTTGAGAATTGCATGACATATTATGTAATGTTATGTAATTTGTGCATTTCGCACACCTGACTGTGTTGTGATTACTGATGAGTATAAATGCTA
Source organism: Octopus bimaculoides (assembly GCF_046866305.1). Classification (NCBI taxonomy): domain Eukaryota; kingdom Metazoa; phylum Mollusca; class Cephalopoda; order Octopoda; family Octopodidae; genus Octopus; species Octopus bimaculoides. The sequence continues at coordinate 29,304,248 of NC_142937.1, forward strand.
AACCAAAATAGCATTCGAATATACTCTTCATGAAATAATTGTCGCAATACCAGATAACCCATACGTCAGTATTTATTATGTTTTTAATCCACCATTTGATACAATTCAATTCTGTTGGAGTTGCGAGTTATCCAACAATAGTGAGCTTACTTTCACCGATGCATTCCATGCTCTGATAATGAATCCGTTTTGTGTCGTTCTGTCCAGCCACCAATTTTGGTATCTTTCATTTTGTTTTGGCCCAAATATTATGGATGCTCGAAATACGAGACTAGAATAACAGCCAACAATTGATGATGAGTCGTTCTGTATGTTGTTTGTTTGTTTTGTTTTCCATTTGTGCCTTTCGTTGTTCGAAAGAATAGTTCATGTTCCATGTACTCGTACTTCGTACTTTATTGTTGTACACGTTTCATGACGTCATGTGCCCACGTATGGTTTATACACATACGTATAGATGTAGGTATGTACATATGCGTATGTATATATGCATATATATTATTTATATTATTATCATATATATATATATATATATATATATATACATATTTATTATTACAGTTGCAAAAACATCACAAAAATATCACAAAAAACTGCTACTCAGAGTTTCCCGCTCTCGTTCGTCGGACAGTTTAGATTGAGAAATTGTCTGACGAACAGAAACGTGACACTCTGAGTAGCAGTTATTTTTATATTTTCGTGATGTTTTTGTAAATTGAATGATAAAGCACATTACTCTATCTCCGGTATTCAAGTACTATTTTTTCCCACCTTGTTTTACATTTATGTGCTGCTCTGTTATATATATATTTATAAATATAAAACACACAAGTAGGATTTAAAATTTAGGATTTAAAATGTTTCGGTAGAATTTTATTGATATACTTATATATTATATCATCTTCAGGTAAAATATTAAATAGGTATAAACAGGTGAGGTAATACCTTGATGACGACGAATTCAAGCAACATTTTTTAGGGTGTGCACACACACACACACACACACACACACACACACACACACACACACACACACACACATATATATGTAGATTCAACGTCATAGAATTTCGTAAGCTTTCAATCTAGCGTGCATTAGGGCAGTCTTCTATATTTCAACATTTTCTATCCCAAAGAGGTTTTTAATAATTATATGGTATGAGCTATATATGTGTAATTCGAGAAAAAATTCTCCTAAAACAGATATGTGTGTATATGTATGTGTGAGAGAGAGACAGAATATGTGCGCGTCTGCGTGCGTGTGTGTGTGTGTGTGTATGTAAGGATGTATGAATGTATGTATGAATGTATGAACGTATGTTGGCATGAATACATACATACGTATACATATTGTACACAGACAGACATACACACATAGATATATAAAACTATTATAAATATACATGCAAATAAAACTCGTTGAGAAATGCACGTAGGTGGGCACGGACTCTCACAGGTATATATGTATATATATATATATATATATATATATATATATATATATATATATATATATATATATGTATATTGCTATTTATCTTTATTTTCTCATTTCTGTTCGGGATTTCATTTGCTGAGGAGCACAAAAATATGTATCTTTGGTACACACAGCCCTTCTGCGGCCAATGAAATTTATGTTGATAACTCTACATTAATTATCTAACATTGAAAGAACGCATGTCCATGGGTAAGTCTCAAAGTGTCCAATGCTTCAAAGAATGTAAAGAATATCTTGGCATAATAATTAGCGTAGTATCTTATTCTTGGCAACCGTATCACGTTTTGTATATATATATATATATATGTGTGTGTGTGTGTGTGTGTGTGTGTGTGTGTGTGTGTGTGTGTGTGTGTGTGTGTGTGTGTATGTGTGTGTGTGAGTGTGTGGGTATGCTATAGAGGTATCAATTTTCATCTACTATTGCATCAGCTCATGAAGCCATGTTTATTTCTCTATTTACAAAAAATACAATCTTAAGTAGAAAGCTTCATACATTATTTGGGCATATATATACATATATATATATATATATATATATATATATATACACACACAGAAATGTGTATATGTATATATATATATATATATATATATATATATATATATATATATAGACCCGGCAAGCCAAGTAAGATCGTTGCCAGTGCCCCTGGACTGGTTCTTGTGCGGGTGGCACATGAGATGCACCATTTTGAGCGTGGCCGTTGCCAGTACCGCCTGACTGGCTCCTGTAGGATTTTCGAGCGAGATCGTTGCCAGTGCCCCTGGACTGGCTTGTGCGGGTGGCACATAAAAGACACCATTTCGAGCGTGGCCGTTTTCGTGCGGGTGACACGTAAAAGCACCCACTACACTCTCTGAGTGGTTGGCGTTAGGAAGGGCATCCAGCTGTAGAAACTCTGCCAAATCAGACTGGAGCCTGGTGTTGCCATCCGGTTTCACCAGTCCTCAGTCAAATCGTCCAACCCATGCTAGCATGGAAAGCGGACGTTAAACGATGATGATGATGATGATGATGATATATATATATATATATATATATATATATATATATATATATATATATATATATATATATATATATACATACATATACATATATTTAACTAAATATATGTATATATACATATATACATATATAGAGAGAGAGAAAGAGGGAGACACATATCTATATATATGTATATACATATGTGTGTGTGTGTGTGTGTGTGTGTGTGTGTGTGTGTGTGTGTGTGTACATGCATACACGCACACACATGCATGTGAACCTTTGTATATGTGCGTAGTTTCGTGATCTTTGTTATGAAATCGGTTGCATTATTCTTGTGTTATATTATTGTTGCAAACATGGAATCGAATTTTTCTGCTGATCATTGAATTACACGTAATTATCAGGACCTGAAATCACGCGCAGTTTTCCAGATTTCTACCATATTTCATCATCATTTTCGATGACAATATTTCAGATGAACCTATTTGCAGGTTTTGTATATAAATATATATATAATACATTCGTATACATACATACACACATCTATATACATGCTGACATGTACATACATATTCATATATATATATATATATATACATATATATAGATTTATAGATATGTGAGTGTATATATATATATATATATAATCGTAAACGTATTTATACATCTATGTGTATATTCATATTAATATATATGTATATATGTATATATGTATATATGTGCGTATGTATATATTTATGTGTCGTAGTGGGAATGAGCACAAACTTACATATGTATGTATATGTACATATATATGTATTTGTGTATGTATATATTCATGCATGTGTGTATGTATGAATATATATATACATACCATAATGTTAATGCTGTTAGTTACACGTAGTTGCTCGAAAAGGTGTCACATCTAGAAGGGATTAAATCTATTTCCCGATAACACACCTGGAATTTCTTAGTATTTTCGACGGTTCGGTTCGATAATCTGTTAATCGGATTTAAAATCTGGGATTGTGCTGGGCACAGCAAAACCCAAATCGTATTGCTTCTGATGAATTCTTTGCTTATTCTTGCAGCATTTTTCAGGTCCTCTTTTGCCATAAAGAAGTATTATCGCTCCCGAAATCTGATAAGAATTTTTATTCCTATGCTCAACAGCGCCGTGAGCGTTGTATCATTTTTATGACTTAGAAAGTATTCCATCAACGTTGCCCAAATGATGTTAGCAGCAAATTTCAAATACACCCATGGTTTGGTCCGTCTTTTACAAAAATGGAGTTTACTAAGACATAACTATTTCACTTCAAACTGACCCTGCTCTCTTTAACATCATGCAAACCACATCAAGAAAGGAAAAGTCTCTAGAACATTCACACTGAGCCAAACTATATTTGCCAAAATAGTCCTCATATGCCACCTACATTCGGTTATATTTCTGAAATATTAACTGTCACAAGAATTTCTGAAATATGAAACATAATTAAATAACTTCTCTGGGTGGTACAAAGCGACTCATGCTCTGGTTCAATTCTGGCTGAAATATATCTAAATATTATGCGGCAAAATATGTAATGACAAGGTCAAAACTCTGTCATTCTCATGACATTCGTTAAATTTCCGATAATTTTTAAAATCGAGACATCTACATTGCTTTTACGTTCAAACCTATTGAAATGTAATCACATCTCAAAGAAATGAATATTTTCAGTTGCAAATATTTTCAGTTGTAACTAACGTTAATTATTATACAACGTTACTTATTAAAAGACACGCGTTCGCTGGACCTTAATTTCTACCCTAGCTACTCGGATAAAGTTATACACATTATGAAATACAAATTCTTTACATACAAGAATGTGAGATTTCTTTATTAGAAAGTGAGATTTCCTTATTAGAAAGTAAGATTTCCTTATTAGAAAGTGAGATTTCATCATTAGCAAAGTCTACGGATTTCAGTGTTGTATTGACCGTCACAAGATCGTGGTTTCGATTCTCAATGCGTGTTATGCATTATGCTCTCGAGCAAAACACTTTATTTCACGTTGCTTCAGTTAACGCAGATTTAAATGAGTGATTCATCGATGAGCTAGCGTCCTGTCCAGGGAAAGTGTTCTGGTCTTTGTCACTTATACATCATGAGAAACAAGTAACCGAACCTATCACCTTTATGTTGCGAAACTACTTACTTCGCCATTGAAATTATGACAATCGGTTTAACAACAGCAGCATCCATAGCGATTTGTGGACAAATAAGATTAGAAAGAACGAAATGGTCGTGAGAACAACAGAGGTGGGGGTGAGACAAGAAGGCGGATAAACGCAAGAAGAGCAACTGGAGAGGCAAAGAATAAGAAAAAGCAGAGAAAATTACAAAAAAACTTAACAATGATACCATTCTATGAAACTTTCAATCCATGAAGATATATGTATGTTAATATTTGTTTATAATTTAGTATGGTGGCTAAACTACATAGATATATTCTGCACTGTGGTATCGAAAATCAGAAACAGAATCAACAACAAAGGAAAGAAAGATTAATGCGCACACTGAAGGGCGAGATCCAAATGTTAGAAATAACGGCTAAATCGAAATTTCTCTCTCTCTCTCTCTCTCTCTCTCTCTCTCTCTCTCTCTCTCTCTCTCTCTCTCTCTCTCTCTCTCTCTCTCATATTTCAATATCTTTAGAGAGATCATACTCATATTGGTTGACACATATGATATAACCTCTGCCTAAAAGTATGGGATGGCTAAACACTTTTGCAGTCAGGCATTGGACTAAACAAGACAAACTATAATAGATTACTCCAAGAAAGCAATACAACTTAACGATGTCGGATTCTCCTTTTGTAAATTACTAATGAGGATCCGGAAATTGCTAAGCAGCTAGTGGAGACGATTTTTATATATTGATCAACTGTTTATACTGAACATCAGCTCACCCCGTCAATTATATCGATATTGCCTGTTCAGGTTCAAGATGTGCTATGCGTCAGATGTCAGAGTGATCCAAAGAAACGTAAAACAAAATGTTTCGCTCAAGAATACAATGCATCGCCCGTTAGTGAACCGAAACCACAGGCCTCTAATAGTGAATGGAGCACCATAATAATCAAGCCACGTGCATTTGCAACTGAATGATACTCCAAAATAATCAATAAAACTCATCAACAACAAACGAACATAAAATTTTGTGTTCTTTTTTTCAGGTCTTTCTTATGAGCTTCATGATCAAGACAATAAGTGAAAATATCAACCGCCTCTCATTCATTGTCTTACTCACTCTCTCCCTCCGTCTAACAGCCCTCTATTATATGTTCCATGCATACAATATCTATCTATCTATCTAACTATCTATCTATCTATCAATCTATCTATCTATCTATCTATCTATCTATCTATCTATATATATATATATATATATATATATATATATATATATATATATATATATATATATATATATATATATATATCTTGTTTTCCTCATTTTATTTCTTAAGAGTTGCATTAGAATACAAATATTTTTCACTTTTCTGCTGTCACAAAATTCCAGTGTCTGCGAAGCAGCCGTAGACACATGGAACATTAAAATAATACTAAAATTGCACGTCAAATACAACTTCCAGACAGAAAACAGTTATTTATTCCTGGAAGAGTGAAATAAAGAAAAGAGCAAATAAATGTTGAAACTGATAATATAAATATATAGATACACAGAGGGAATTTGGGGGATAAACTCTACCACAATATGTCAATCCGCCAGAAACGTAAGGCCTTTTTCCATTATGTTATCGTCTTAATTACAATGAATATTGGAAAGCCAAACTAAAAGGTAAGTTTCAGAAAGACAACTAAATATTCATCTCAATAAAACTATACTAAAGACGTACCAAAGATTTTCTTTCCAGCTATGAAAAACAAAAACAATCAGAAAGAAAAAAAATTCCTTTACTACAAAAAGCGTCTCGGCAGATTAATGGGAAAACATCTGATTGCTGTTGTTTTTCGTCATTGCAGAACACCTCCAACATTAGCGGATGTATTACATAACACTTGCGATTCGTCGATGTAGGGAGCTTAGAGACACCGCGGTGTTTTGGCCTTCTTGTGGGTCCCCTCAGTCGAAGCTACCTAACTGAATCGATAAATCTCAAAAAAAAAAAAGAAGCGAGCATTTCTTTATAAGAATCAGTAAACAAATTTTAAACTGGTGCATACTCATATATGACAATCCGTTAATAATTCATGACGTGCAGACTAAACAGTGAGACTCCAAAGAGTAACATATCTATTTATTCTGAAAACGTACAGGTTGTTTCGAAAGAGAATATCTAATTGCTGTCGTTTTCTGTCATCTTTAATCTTTTTACTGGTTCGAATCAGATTTTGCGGTCATGATATAACATCACTATCATTTGCCATATTTTTACCCAATAAAAATTTATGCAGACCAAGAAAATTCAATAGGAAACGGAAACTAGCGGGCATTAAATACAAAATAATGCCTAATATACAAAATACCCCATAATAACGCCTTATACCTAAAATGATGCCTAATATGTAAGATAATAGCTTATAAATAAAATACCTTTTAATATATAAAGTAATGTCTTATACATGAATAATTCTTAATAGATAAAAGTAAAGTAAATTTCCTTCCCGAGTCACACAGACTCATAGGAGCTGGATTCCTTGTTTCCTTGTCGTATATGTTCCCCTCCTGGACGGGGCACCGGTCCGTCGCAAGATTACGCATTTTTGCCAGCTGAGTGGACTGCAGCAACTTGAAATAAAGTGTTTTATACAAGAATACAACACGTCGCCTCGTCCAGGAATCAAAACCAAAATCTTGAGTCCAACATCTCTAACTATTAAACCACGTGCCTCCACAATATATAAAATAATACCTTATTTATAAAACAATGTGGTCCCCCTACAAAAACAAGACATAATGAAGATCGAAGCGTCACAAAGACTAATCGCAAAAAATAATAAATGGCATGATGGGACTTGATTATTGGGCTCGACTTAAACAGCTGATGCTCTATTCTCTGCAACGCCGCCGTGAGCGATACATTATTTGCACCATGTGGGAAATATTCCACCAAATGATATTGGTATTATGTTTATAATTCACCCAAGACTAGGCCCCCGTGCAATGCATCCCCTACAAAGGTCGAGATCACACACATAAGAACATTGCGGCACAATTTCTTCCCTACAAGTGATCTTGTCTTTTCAATGTTATCCCAAAAGAAATTAAAGTGGAAAAAGACCCCACAACTTTTAAATGATATTATCCAAATGATATTGGTATTATGTTTACAATTCACCCAAGACTAGGCCCCCGTGCGATGTGTCTCCTACAAAGGTTGAGATCACATCACATAAGAACATTGCGATGCAATTTCTTCACTGCAAATCGTCCTGTTCTTTTCAATGTTATCTCAAAAGAAATAAAAGTAGTAAAAGAGCCACAACTTTCAAACGGTACCTGGACAAATTCCTCCAGGAAATACCGGATAAACCACCTACACCTGGATACGTCTCAACCAACAACAACTCTCTCCTTGAGTGGTCCATGGTGTCCCGAAATAATTAACTGACGTTTGCAGGTGGTGCTATTGGGTTAGTCATGGCCTAGGACGATAATGACCGAAACCAATCTAAGTTATCAAAAATAATGTCTTATATGTAACATAATACCTAATATAGGAAATAATGACTCATCTATAGAATTATGCTTAATGATGTTTCATGTATATGAAATAATGCCAAATAATAAACATAATGACAGAAATAATACCTAGTACTCAGTGAAATAATGTCCAGTGTCCAAAAGGTGATATGGTTACGATCGGAAAATCTTTCCCCTCATATAAGCGAGACTGCGGTTGATCTTAAAGCAGTAAAAATAGAAGAAAATAAAACGTTTGTTAACGTTGATGTAAAACTAAAATATTTTGAGCGATTATGGTTCAGATACTCGTATCGCAACTCAGATTCGAACGCAACAACATAAAGTATAATCCAATTCTATATTTCTCCAGAACAGGAAACAAAACACCGTATGTCGTAAAGTCAGAAAACCACTCGAATATTCCTAAATTTGAGATGAGAAAAATCAGTAACATCCGTTGCCTAAAGGAAGTCTGCGATAAGAAAATCCTAGCGCAATTATAACCATTATAGAAAAACAGCGAAACCATATAAAATTTAGATTAAGTAGATCCGCAGACATAATTTGTGAGAAAGCTTAGAGAAACAACGGACTGTCGATCACCCAGCAATCAATAGAGGCAAAGGTCAAATCCTAACAATAAATTCTTTGTTCTTAATTAAATTTCAAATTTCTTCATAAATCGGTAAAATGCTGATTGTTTATATATATATATATATATATATATATATATATATATATATATATATACATATGCATATATAAACTTATACATTCATTCATATATATAGTATTGTCTGGGTAATAACCTCGTAAGGGGCATGTCATAGTTGCTATACGTTTATCAGCTACAATAAGCACAAAAATGGTAAAATGGAGGTGACTCTGCGGTGCTATCAAATCCACTCCACTGATGACGTGCCGTTACGCAGATACTACTGGATTATGTTTAAGCATATAATATTTATATAATTACGTGATATGGAAACTACCATTGTTACCAATGCACAGAAGCAATTGTATGTATTGATGTGTGATTAAAAGCCTGTCCATTCGATCTTCTTGTTCTGTAAGTTGATATATATACATATATATATATATATATATATAAGTCCGGGGGAAACATGAAAATAGGACTCAAAACGTGAGTATATATACACATATATATATATATATATGTATATATATATATATATATATATATATATATATATATATATATATATATATATATATATATATATATATATATATATAATGCGAGAGAGTTAGGGGTTGAGGGTTCAACCCACTAAGGGATAGTATCTATCCAGTATACTGCTGGGAGGGTACCCAATTATTGCTACACTAGTGCTATATATATATATATATATATATATATATATATATATATATATATATATATCATTAATTAATGTTTGGCAGAAGCAAAAGTGTAACACAAGGGTTGAAAGTTGATCTAATTTCTGCCAAATATTGATTTCAAATTTTGGCACAAGGCCAGCAATTTCGGCGCAGGAAGCAAGTCGATTACCACACTACTCAACTTGTACGTATTTTATCGACCCGAAAAGTATGACAGGCAAAGTCCACTCCTGCAGAATTTGAACTCAGACCGTAAAGACAGACAGAATGCCGTGAAACATTTCCCCCGGCGTGCTAAACCTTCTGCCTGCTTGACGCTATTCTTCTGTTCTATATTTATGTATATATATATATATATTATATGTCTCGAGTTCATTTCTCTATCTTTAGGATGAGTTTATCTACTCCTACTCCGTTGATTTACGCCTAGAAATAAAAAATTCTTCAGAATGAGACTTGTGTTGGTTTACATATGCAGGTGTTATTAAATCATATGCCTTCTGGTGTAAATAAATAAACGTCCTCAAAATATTACCATGAGCATTTTAAGCATAAATCAAAAACAATATTGATAATATTTGACCTGTTGGCTCATATAAGCACGGACCACAAAACAATTCTGTTCGCTGAGAGCATAAACAAAACCAGAGGCTTTGGCTAGGTTCAAAGTTCCCGCTGACGAGACACGTGTCAAAACACCGTGTCCCAGAACGCCGTGCGCCACTGAGACGAGTGTATTGAACACAATATTGTCTGAACTGGAGAAGTTATTCTCCTAAGACATACACTACAGTGCCCAGCATATTATGCGTCGGAACTTGCCTATACGCGTTAAGAATTTAATATGCGAATATTCACCAAAATAGTATTAGTCAGCGCGTAGGAAGTGAAATGAACCAAGCCCTTGCTCCCGCAGTGCTATGATTTATATTTATTATCTCATAATTCAGAGATGAATAATCTACAAAAAGGAGCTTCATATGATTCATATAAACGTAACCTTGGAAACCATGATTTGCTTAGGTTGCAGTTCCTGACCCCGAAACAGTTGTTTACACGACATAACTATTGATAGATACCATGGGAGAATTTAGTTCGATATTTCATCTCATAGAATAATCACAGCTGAAGTGGGAATACTTTTACTATTTAATCAACAAATATTACATCAGATTATCTATGGTTGAGTTTAAATCTTGCCATAGTCATGGTCTTGGAGAACGTAATAGGAATCCATTCCTTTGATACGAAACATGAAAGGAAATCACCCAGTGAGGTGTGGAATATTGCCTCTGATGCTGTCTGGCTGTTAAACAATCAACTACTGAAGCTAACCATTAATAATTAATAAATAAACAACCATTTAGATAACTAATAATTAGTTACATATTTCTATTTATTTCAATGTTGAACTGTTTCTATTCCAAGCATGACATATACGGAATGTATGTTTACAGTAACGGTAAACACAAATACACTGACGCAAACATACCCACATATACCCGCGTGCCGCAAACAAACAAACACACACACTCACACAAAGGTTGCACGCATAAACACACACACTTCATACATCATACAAACAGATGTCTAGCATAAAAAAATAGTTGTTTAATTCCAATACTACAACTCGTGAAAATATTTAGGAAAAGTACATATATAATTTTAAAATTAATTTATTTCGGAGTCTGGTTTGAACTTTCATTTGTATAAGGAATACTATTTATATATCAATTAAAACATGAAATAAGCTTTTTCCTTTCTTACTTACTTTTTTTTTTTGTCTTTCTCACTTCGAATATGCTATTTTCTATCTTCTGGTGAAAGTCTTAAGACCAAACCATTAAATTTTCTTCTCTTCCATTCTTTAAGCAATACACTATAGAATATTTCTTAAAAGAAGGTCCTCTGGTTTTAGCTTTTATTTTTGCATCTTTATTCAATACATATCTGTTCTATATATAAATGTATTATGTGTGTGTCTGTGCGCGCGCGCGTGTGTGTGTGTGTGTGTGTGTGTGTGCATGTGTGTGTGTAAAATCAAATAAATAATAACAGACGGAGATAACTGTCAGTTCATTACCACAGGTTTATCAACTCTGCCTGGTGCATAGTATTTTCAGGTACCCGATTTTATCTGAATCCTTATTCTACTATACATACATGCATATATATATATATGTGTGTGTGTGTGTGTGTGTGTGTGTGTGTGTGTGTGTGTGTGTGTGTGTGTGTATATATACACACATACATAAATACATAAAATACATATATATACATATATACATATACACATAGTATACATATACGTACACATGTATATATACATGCATACGTACGTACATACATAATACATACAAACATACATATATGCATGTATACGCAGGTACATACGTACATAATTTAGGTGTATAGTAGATTGAAAATGTATTTCACAAGTTACATAAGGATACTTGCGGTTTCAAGGAGCGTCCATTGAATGGGATAATAAAAAATACTAAGCTGGAACATAGGAAATTCATAAACGTATTCCAAGGAAAATGATGACAAAGTAAATTGATGTTTTGGACTTTACTCCTCACCTCCCGCTGAGAACCGAGGAAAGTCACAAACTAACACGAATATTCCTGTAATAGAGATATATGTTGCACATTCGCAATACCAACACCACCACCACTCGCAAACAACAGTGAAGCAATAACAACAGCAACAACAACACTATAAGGTATGTAGATAAAATATGGTCTTAAAGAAACTCTGGTTTCCAACTGATAAGGTAATTTAAGAACGCACACATATGTGTGTGTATATATGTGTATGTATGTATGTATGTATGTATGTATGTACGTATGTATGTATGTATGTGTGTGTATGTATGTATGTGTGTGTATGTATGTATGTATGTATGTATGTATGTATGTATGTGTGTGTGTATTGAAAAGCCAAAGATATATATTGGAGATAAAATAGAAACACGAAAAAGAAAGAATGTTTACAAAATACAGAAATGAAAAACGAAAAAAGCTCAATCAGCGGGAATGGAAACATTAAAGTTAAAAGCATTCAGAAACACGAAGATAGATCTTCTAGAAATAAAACAAATACGATAAATGTAAAAAGAAGAAGGAAAAAAAAAAGAAACAGAAATTAAACCCTAAAATATTTAGAAAACACTGACCAATAAAATTTAAAAAAAAACAAAACGACAAAAATGAAAATATGAATAAGAGTGAGTTTGAAAACAATTTTAAAAAATAGAAAATGGTGACGATGGGTATACTTTATATGACCATGATCTGAAGGAGGAAATGGTTAGGAATATAAAATCGATAGAAAATATTACAATACAACAAAGAATGTTACTGTCGATGATACACGTAAAATTTATGAAAATGCATGGTTTACAAAAATAGCGGTTGTAGTTATAATAAAAACCGATACGAACCTCAATGTCACCATGATTAAGAAAATAATATAGATACTATTGGTTTCATATTTTTTCCCAAGGCCAGAATGTTCGGGTGGAAGTAAAAGGTTACATCCACCTCGTTTGCTCAACTGATACTTATTCTCTCGACTCCCGAAAGGATGAAAGGCAAAGTGGACCGCGGTGGAATTTGAACTCAGAACATAAAGACGGACGAAATTCCGCTAAGCATTTTTCCTGACGTGCTAAAGATTCAGCCAGCTCGTAGCCGCGTAAGTAATGTACATAATATCAATAGTAATCAAAAAAAAAAAAAGAAGTGTAAGTAGACCCTCTTGTTCGTTTACACAGGAAAAGCAGAGCGAATGCAAAGGAATAATGAGGAAATAGAGAATACATCAGGAAAGATAAATAAACATTTCGCGAAATCATAGTTAAATACACACACACACATATGTATATGTGTGTCTATATATATGTATATGTATATGTATGTGTATATGTATGTACATGTATGTGTGTGTATACAACCTTCAACAAAGTAACAGTCATGTATACAACTTGAACAGACACATATCAGTACATAAACATACGTTCACATGTACGTACACATGTATACGCACACAGACACGTCTACACGGTTACCTAAATACTTACGTATATACTTACATACAAACATACATGCGTATAGGCATGCACACATGCATACGCATGTACACATATGCATACGCACATACATGTACACATACATACAAACACAGATACATACACATATACATATATACATACATACATACATACGTACGTACGTACATACATACATACATACATACAGACATACATACATACATATATCATGAACTAACTCTTACTTTCTGAGATGCAGCACAGAATTTTGTCAGTGAACAGGTCGCAGTCTCAATGTGACGAAAATATTTTGGCAAATTAAATTTAAATCTTGAACTGAATCTAATGGTTTTTGTGCGTATTTTTTAATGGCTTATAAACACCTTCCATGCTGCAATTGTTTTCTTTCCAGCACACGATCTCAGATCAGGACACTTGCTATGCAAGTACATCTCGGTGATGATTAAATATGGCTTAGAAAAAACAAGGCGATGGAAATTCAAATATTAAAGAATTGTAACATGGAAAAATCAGCTTCATATGAAAGAACGCTTAAAAAGAGAGTTAATCCCTAATTTGCAAATAATACAACGTTCCGTAAAATCGAGGTTCTTTAAAGAAAACAAGAAAATTGACTCTAAGCCGAAGATTTTATCATGAATACAATGAAATTAGCGATTACAGTGATGAAAACACGAATTAGCCATTAATAAACTGATAAAAATCGGTTAACTTCAATTAATCATTTATTGTTTGGTGTCAGAATATTTATCACATTATCTGCGACAGGTCACCGACACAATTCCATTTCAACTGACCTAAGACAACGTTTTTGGTGTGTGTGTGTGTGTGTGTGTGTGTGTGTGTGTGTGTGTGTGTGTGTGTGTGCGTGCGCGCGCGCACGTGTGTGTGTGTGTCATTCAGCAATGTAGTGCAAAGAAAAAGATACATGGAAAATCAGAGGGTTTATTAATTGCTGGTAGGGACACCGTATTTCGTTTTATAACCATAATATACTACCAAGAACATTGAAAGTTTGTAAGTCTATAGTTTCAGTTCTATATTTAAGAGATAAAGAATTATGGCATAGTGGCTAAAAGCGCGGGCTACTAACCCTGAGATTCCGAGTTCGATTCCAAGCAGTGACCTTAATAATAATAATAATAATAATAACACCATGAAAAAATACCTTAGGAATGAGAATCCAGGTTCGAAATTTTCCTAAGATAGGTGATGAAGGCTGGAGAGTGTTTCAGCCGAAACGTGTTAACAACAAACAAGATGAGGACAAATATCCGTCAAATGTAAATAACGTCTATACTCTGTTCTACTTTTTGTGTTAGCAGTGCAATTTAATTACTTTTTCTATAGATTTCAGAGCCAGCACAGAAAGTTTCGATGCTTCGTGTATGAATACGTCTACGTAAACAATGCGACGGAAGATAGAAAAATAATTAATGGATGTATATACATTGGCCAACAGCTGCTCTTTTCTTAGAGCAGCTGCAATGGTACTTTGTGACTGACCACGTCGAAAAAAGAGTGCCGAAAAGTTTGATACCAAACAAAATAGTTTCAAGTGAAATTAGTAGTTTTTCGGGTTTTTTTAAATAGCTAATATGTCATTCACGCTGTAACTACTTTCGTTTCGACCAACAGTCTTCGATCAAATTACTTGCCATGAAATTATATCTCTGATATAACAATGAAAAGCGATGCATGTTGCTGCAACAAGAGTCCATAAGTTTTGCAGTGGCGTATGAAGCACACGTTGTAGATTGCGAATGAGAGTATTGAAAATAGCATGTGTAGAATGTGGGCAAGTCTTTCCGGCTGGAACAGCTCGTGCTGCTGTTGATAATACAATTACAGCAACGACATTATCAGCAGCAGCACCAGGAAATAGGAGAACAGATATAAGCTCCAAAATCAATGCCGATATATGAAAAAGGGTTACCACCATTGAAATAATCATTTAGAGTCTCACTGCTAAAATGTATTATTAAGTATTTGTTAATCTTCGTTTAGTCTCCTCGACATATCTCTGCTTTCTTTTCTTTTGTCTAACAAGATATTAATGGTTTTAAAAACGCTTTCAGTCTTCCTTGAAGGTTACCGATATCAAATTTTCAGAGACAGAAATTCACGTCAGTACGTTTGATAAATCTGTCTACTGTCTGTAAAATATACAGCTGAGAATAAATTGAAGTCTACACACCGAATTTGCTGAGCTTGTATACCATACAGGAATAATGGGTGGAGAAAACGGATGGATGGATGGATGGATGGATGGATGGATGGATAGATGAATATGTTAGTCAGAGCGAGTGTTGTTATATAAGTTGTGGGATCGTTCGGCAATTCCCTTTTGATCGTATTAGTAGGACGCTCAGCTATTTATTCTCAACTATTTATTAGGTTAACTACATTAACCATGTTGGTGCTACAGTAGTCATGTGTAATTTGTAAAAAGAAGGGGAAAGTCACCCATTGTTGCTAGTATTGTACTTTAATATTACTTGGCTACCTAAAGGTGGAGAGCTGGTAGAATAGTTAGCACGCCGGGCAAAATGCCTAGCGGAATTTCATCCGTCTTTACGTTCTGAGTTCAAAATTCAGCCGCGGTCGACTTTGCTTCTTATCGTTTCGGGGTCGATAAAATAAGTACCAATTGAGTACTGGGATCGATGCAATCGACTTCACCCCTCCCCGGAAATTGCTGGCATTGTGCCGAAATTTGTAACCTAACGACGCCAACGGTGGTTCCATTATGATGCGAATGATAATAATGACGATGATGATCATTATCATGATCATGATGACCATCATTGTCATCATGATGATGATATTGAGGATAAAAAGGGGGAAAGGAAATTGGGGAGAAGGAGGAGAAAGAGTCGAAGAAGATGGTGACGATGCAAATACTGTTGATCAAAATATGATCACGACAACATCGACAACTTTGATGCTGGTGATAATATACGCTGATGCAGTTGTTGCTGGTGATGATGATGATGAGTATTGTTAGGATGCAGAAGATGAAGGAGATGATGATATAAAGCAAGAATAATAAAGATATACAAGGATAAAAAAAAGCTTATGAAACAATATACTAACACAGATTGCTACGCTCGCAACAACGCAGTTTCATTGAAGCAGACGACAAATAAGAGCAATTGTAGCACTTACAACCACTAAAAAGAACAACAACGACTACTAATCCAACTACTAATACACCAATAATACAATAATTAAGAATACCAACAACAAAATGCAGACTTTGAAGTCGAATAGACTAGAAGCAACGAGAGCAACAACGAGTAGATTTACAAAAGTTAGTTAAGCCAAAGCGATATTACAGCAGGTAGACATAAGTATGTGAAGATGGTTATGAATTATGTCTTTCATTGAAATCAAGTTAATTGTTACCCATTGAACAAGGAGTTTCAATAATGGGTAGAGAGGTTAAACAAAATGGTTGCATTGTAATGGACTACCGTTCGCAGAAGTGGAGAATAATGGCGTTTTCACGTAATAACACTTGAATACTTCTGTACAGGAAGTCTTTCTAAGCGGACGCGACTGTAAGTGAGTCACAGCTCAGTAGGTGTATATATTTATTATGTGCGTGCGTGTGTGTGTGAATGTATGCTTTGATGTATGTTTTCATGTATGCATGTACATATATACATGTATATATATATATATATATATATATA
>NC_142937.1:29329052-29339052 GCF_046866305.1 Octopus bimaculoides
TGTGTGTGTGTGTGTGTGTGTGTGTGTATTTGCTACATCGTTTAATGTGTGAATATATATTTATATATTTTCCTAATAAATTACTTTGATTGAGTTTATGGCGTTCTCTTACCTATATTTTTGATTAATTCTAGCTTCTAACAACTCCATTAATTGTCTGGTAGAATTTGTGTCTGTTTTAAGAAACTGTAACTTAGATAGATAGATAGATAGATAGATAGATAGATAGATAGATAGATAGATAGATAGATAGATAGATAGTCAGTCAGGCAGACAGGAAGACTAACAGATAGATACATATATATGTATACATACATATAAACATGTATGTATATATATATATATATATATGTATATATATATATATATATATATATATATATATATATATATATATATATATATATATATATATATATATATATATATATATATACATATGTATGTACGTATGTACGTATGTATATACATATATATATATATATACATTCTATTTATCTATCTATCCATATACATACATATATATATATATATATATATATATATATATAATATAAGGCAATAAGTTAGTTGTCATAATAATACTCAGAGTTTCAGATGCCGGGGCTAAAAGTCATCCTCATCAGTTATTAAAACAAAAACGCTTTTGTTTTAATAACTGATAAGGATTTCTTTGAGCCCCGGCATTTGAAACTCTGAGTATCATTATGACAACTAATTGATTGTCCTATATTGTATATTTATAGATAAATTCCTCTGTTTACATAATATCGAGGTCTCATTCATTCTTTTGTTGTCACATTATTATTATTATTATTATTATTATTATTATTATTATTATTATTATTATTATTATTATTATTATTATTATTATCATTATTATTATTATTTATATATACATACATATATATATATATCTATATATATACATATATATATATATATGCTATATATGTATATATATGCATACATGTATATGTATACATATATATACACATATACATATATATCATATATGTATATATATATATGTATATATGTATATATATGTGTGTGTATATATGTATGTATATATATATATATGTATATATATATATATATATATATATATATATATATATATATATATATACATATATATATATATATATATATATATATATATATATATATATATATAAATATATATATATATATATATATATATATATATATATATACACGCATACACATATGATATACACAATGCTTTCTTAGAGTTTAGTCATCCAACGTGAAAATAACACATGAAATCTAACACACGGAATCGCATTAAGTAACAATAAATATCAACAGCAATAACAACAAGAATTGGTAAAAGAATATTCTACATTAATTACCAAACGTTTTTTCGATAAATTCAGCGCAGGTTTTCTTATTTCAGAAATTTAGTAAATGGAAATTGTTGTTTGTGACGATGTTTCTTTTGTTCTGTCAGAAATCCATTAATTAGAAAACCATTTTACACAGTCACTTTCAAACTGACATACACCAGCACGCCCGTCCGCCTGCATTTAAGGATGCAAAATATCATTGTATGTATCTGTGTTTATATTTGTGTATACAAATATATACGTATATCTGTATGCTTGTGTGTGTATGCACGCATTATATACATATATGTGTATACTTTTCTTCTTTTACTTTTTTCAGTCATTTGACTTCGGCCATGCTGGAACATCGCCTTGAAATGTTTTAGTCGAACAAATCGACCCCAGAACTTATATTTTAAAACAAGTACTTATTGTCGCTTTGCCGAACCGCTAGGTTACATGGATATGAAAACACGAACACCGGCTGTCAAGCGGTGATGGCGGCACAAACAGCTCGATATTTGCGTTCCGCATAAATTTAAAGAGATTCACATAACACAACGTATCAATATTTGCAATATGCATCTCAAACGCAATGAAATCGACCTTTTTTGAAACGAATCATCACTGCTGATGAAAAATGGACTGTCTACAATAACATCAATCGAAAGTGATCATGGTCCAAACGTAATGAACCAGCACAAATCAAATCGAAAGCTGAATTGCATCAGAAAAAGTCATGCTGTCAATTTGTTAGGACTACAAAAGTATTGTGCATTTTGAGCTACTTCCAAGGAACCAAACAATCAATTTCAGATGGTTACTATCAACCACTAATGAATCTGGTAGAAGCAATTAAAGAAAAACTGCCAGAATTGGCAAATCCTAAAGGAATCCTGTTCCACACACGTCTTTGCTAACTTGTGAAAGAATATTGGAGCCTGGTTGGGAAATTATGTCACATCCACCATATAGCCCTGATCTAACACCACCAGATTACCATTTATATCGAAGTTCGCAAAATTCTTTGAACGGTAAAAGTTTCAATAATGATGATGACCTGAAATAGCACTGGCTTTACTTTTTGGGTGATAAAGACGAGAAGTACTATGAGCGCGTAATCATGAACTTGCTAGGAAGATGGCAAAAGATAATCGAACAAAATAAAAAATATATAAATGATTAAAGTTCATTCTTTGTATGAGAAAAAAAAAACTTATTTCACAATAAAAACAACGTAATTACTTTCTTGCCAACCCCCCCTCTCTCTCTCTCTCTCTCTCTCTATATATATATATATATATATATATATATATATATATATATATGTATATATATATATAAGGATAAGATCGTTATTTAAAATACCGATCTTATCAGGAGGCCAACATGGTAATAAAAACCTCAAAGGTAATAATTATTATTAAAATTATAACTTAGGGTATCTAAGAGATACCACCACGCTGGAAATAGCAGCCAAAACTTGACTCTAAAACGACATTAAATATTCATACAGCACCAGGAGAGAAGACAAAGAGACAAAATAAAGTAAGTCAAGTCTAAATTATAATTTTATACATATATGTTTTTTTTGTTATATTTCTGCTGCTTTTAAATAAAGTATATATATATATATATATATATATATATATATATATATATATATATATATATATATATATATATATATATATATATATATATATATGAAATAAAATATTTGCGTAGTCCAAAACTGGTTATACGTTCATCTTCTGGTATCTTTGGTTTTTTCAATAATCGTAATCTTTTAACATATATTATGAAATTCGAAATTGGCAATGATAATTATAATCTTTGCCGATGACCTGCAGCTTGTACACTTAAACATCTCTTCTTAGTTAAATTCAATACAGAGTCAATGATATTTAGCATTGTGTATAGGTCTGTACCTTCACAGACCCACAATACAGTAAAGTTACATATGACGGAATTGCTAAAACATGAGTACTAGATATTTTCTTTTATCCTTTGTCGAATATTCATGATTATCCTAGTAACATTGAGCGGCAAATAAGTCGTATTACTTGGTATGCAAGCTAAACAAATAAAAGTATTCTTGTTACACTTTGTTGCATCTCGTTTCAGTTTCCATGTTTACACATTGAAAGGATTGTTCATTGCAAGACTGTCAAATGGAAGCATTTTTCAACATAACACACGGCAAAATCATTTTTCTTTCAGTTCCCATTTATGATGTCTCTGGTTCTGAAATTCGTCTCGTAAGGATATCTTGTACTAGAGCACATTCTTTGGGATTCTTCGAAATTCCACACGATAAATACGGTCTGTCCGCTTCAGCCTGCTCCGTTACAAAATGTCCAACAGTTCAAATCGCACACACTCACCCGAACGTATCGACCTAATGCTTATGTTTATGCACAGGTACATAAATACACACACACACGTACGCACACACGCACACAGAAACACACACATACACGGGCACTCACACACACACATATACATATATACATATATACATACAGACACATGTGTCCCTCTTCTAATCAAGTCCTGCAGTACTTCAATTCACAATGTAAATTTCTAACTTATTTAATAAATTTCCATCTCCAAAAGGATTTATGGAAAACAAAGGTATTATTTTAATATTACATTAAATATTTAATCAAGCATCTTCCACTTGAAGCTGACTTTCTATATAATATTCTATTATATAAAAAGCATTGTCAATAACTTCAGATGGTTCTTAAATTTTCTCATCTATGTGATTAGAATTATTATTGCATTATTGTTGTTGCTGTTGCTGTTGTTGTTATTTACTATTTTGTTGTTTTTTTCTCTACGAAACCATTACGCAACGTTTTCCAGTTATGTTACAGAAAACCAGTATGAGATGGACTTGGTAAAGTGTTTCTATCCCACAATGGCGTACGTTTGTTTGCATTTTTTTTTAAACTTCATCCTTTTCTGTCCGTTTAAATGAGATGAAATACATCGTCGTCATACGTGTGTCCTCGATTGGAGCAAACATTTTGAAGAGATTTATATAATGAGTGTTTATAGGAACATATTAATGACTTTTGAAATGTAAATATTTCTACAAATAATATGGTTTTGCTTTTATGCAAGTTAATGGCATGTATTTCTGGCGACGAATTGTCTCTGTTGTGATATTTTACTCGGAAAATTGCTATATTATTTTGGACTTCAATTTGACCAGCATATAAGATGTTATTATTTTAATGCAACATCTTACACATATACGCACTAATATATACACTCACGTACACACACATACGCACGCGCACACATACCTTCAAACGTGCATTCACACATACTCAGATAAACAAATGTATCTTGACGCTGCATATATAAATATATGCATATATCCATACATATATGTACATGCCTACACATATATGTATATATACATTCATATATGGGTACGGGACATAAAAAACGCTGAACACAATGAGAAAAGAAAAGAAAAAAACGAAAACATAGAAAGCGAACATTTTTTCGAACGCTAGGTAGACGAGCCATGCGAGATATATATAAATATAAATATAAATATATATATAAATATATATATATATATATATATATATATATATATATATATATATATATATATATATATATATATATATATATATATATATATATATATATATATATATGTATGTATGTATATATATATATAAGTTAAATAAGATTCGGGTAAGTAAAAGCCTTGTAAAAGCTCGTCCACAGTTTTTGACTACCTGTTACCATCATACAGTGGAAATGGTCCAGTTGCTACTGGATATAAATCAGTATTTTCCATAGAATCCATAGAGTTCATATAAAAAGTTAAGCGATATAAAATGGAATGAACGACATTCTTTATTTTGAACATCACTACAATTGTTTCGACACAGTTTTACACCTTTCATACATTCGAGAGATATTGTGTAATGACTAGCGTGTAACCAGGCTGTAAAAAGCTGCACCTCCGGTGATTTCTTAAATAAGTCTTTCGTGGTGTGTCATTTTCAACAGTTTACAAATAAAACTAAGCCCATAGATATAGTGACAGAGAAAAAAATTAGAATCAAAATACAAAATACATAATGAATCAGATAAAAGAAGAAAAAAGTGCCTGATTAACTATCAATTACCATTGTATCTTAAAAGTTAGAATATTTGGAAGAGAGCTCTAAACAGGCTGAAAAATAAATGAAGAATAAAATTCAACTAAATGTTTCACTGAGAATAATGAGGAGCGGATCTAATGAAGGTCTTATTTAAACAATCACCTGAGGAGGTGCATTTTACAGTATCGATGTATGATAATGGTTACGCATTTCACCGATGTACTAAAGGTGTAAAAATGTATTGAAACAATTGCAGTGATTTTAAATAAAGAATGTCGTTCATTCCATTCTTTATCATTTATCTATCTATGTAAACCTCTACGGGGATATAGAAATTCTCCGTGTATATACAGCAGCAGCATTTCACCAGTATGATGGTAACAGGCGCGGCTTTGTGGTAAGAAGCTTGATTCCTAGGCACATGGCCCTGGGATCAGCCTCACTGCATGGCATCTTGGGCAAGTGTCTTCTACTCTAGCCGTGTCGACCAAAAGCCTTGTGAGTGGATAGGTAGACGGAAACTGAAAGAAGCCTGTCGTATGTGCATGTTTTTGTGTATGCGTATGTGCATGAAGCTCTTTGTGTTTATGTCTCTCCCCTTCAAACACTTGAGCAGTGGTGTTAGTGTCTTTATGCAAATATGAGGCTGAGTAAAAAGTAAGCAACGCTTTGAAACATGAAATTCATCACAATATATTTCAACAATGAGGAAGTTTTATTGATCAAAGTAAGGACCATTACAATCAACACGTTTTTGCGAACGAGTCACAAGTTTCTTTAATCCGGTAACATAAAAAGCTGGGGTCCTGGAGCTGATTAACTCTTTGAACGCACTTTCAGTATCAGGTTTGATTTTTGAACTCCTCTCGCAGGAAACCATCAACGTGCTTGAAAAAGTGGTAGTCGGTAGGAGAAAGGTCTGGGGAATAAGCTGGGTGGGGAAGAACGTGTTTTATTATTGTGCAAAATCCACTTTTCATCGCAAGTGACAATACAATCGATAAATGTATCGGTCCAGTTACAGAGAAGACGAACAAATTTTATCTCTGCACATTTTCTGATTTTCGTTTAAATCGTGTGGTACCCATTTGTCGAGCTTTTTTGATTTTCCGATCGCATGAAATTGTTGCAGGCAGTTTTCTGGCTAACTTGAAGTTCTTTTGCCAGTTCTCGAGTGGTTTTACGTGGCTCTTTCTCAATGACAGTCTTTAATTCACCAGCGTCCCCAGTACTCAACTGGCACTTATTTTATCGGTCCTAAAAGAATGAACGAATTCGACATCGGAGGAATTTGATTTCAGGAAAATGTAGACGGACGAAATGCCGCTAAAACATCTGTGCCTGGGGTGCTAACTGTTCACCTTAATATGAAATTTTGGATATAATTGTCAGTCAGCGTACGTACTCACACACACACACTCTTTCTCTCTCTATCTAACTATTTATCTATCTCTGTTCTCTCTCCCTCTCTCTCTATCTATCTATCTATCTATCTATCTATCTATCTATCTATCTGCATCAACGAACAGTACACAAAAATACACACACCTATATACACACACGCGCACACACATACACACACGCGCAAACACACATACGCACACAGACACGCATGAATGCACGTTCGCATGTGGATTTCATTCTAAGATATAATTGCAAATCTACTTCGAAGCACATATTCAAGTAATTAGCAAAATACATCCGTACTGTCAATGTGGGAAATCATTATAACATGCTAGAAGCCGTAATATCTCTACGTTATTGAATATTTAAGGAAAAATGACGCGGCTGTGCAGTTAAATGATTGTTACTATCGACTCAGATGGGAGCTAACTGGCGCTCAGTAATGTGATTACAACGTAAATACACGCATCTGCATTTATATACACCATTGCACAAAAGAGGTGTTTGTTTATATGCTACGTACACATAACATACAGGTAGATGGAGAGATAGATAGATACATACATGCATACATGCATACATACACAGACGCAAACATACAAACATGCATACATACATACAAACATACATGCATATATGCATACATACATACATTCATACATATATACATGCAAATATACATACATAGATGCATACATACATGCATACATATATACATACATACATTCATACATACATACAGACATGCATATATACATAGATAGGTGAATACATACATAGATGCTATTTTACTCTTCTACTGTTTTAATTATTTCAGTCATTTGGCTGCGGCCATGCTAGAGCACCACCTTTAGTCGAGCAAATGGACCACAGCGCTTATTCTTTGTAAGCCTAGTACTTATTATATCGGTCACTTTTGCCGAACCGCTATGTTATGGAGACGTAAACACACCAGCAACGATTATCAAGCGATGTTGGGGAGACAAACACAGACACACAAATATATATACAAATATATAACTGCAAAGTCGACCTCGGCGGAATTTGAAATCAGAACGTAAAGACAGACGAAATACCGGTAAGTATTTCGCCCGACGTGCTAACGTTTCTGCCAGTTCGCCGCCTTTAAGAATTCAAATATTGAGAGACGAAAACATACATTTATACATACATACATGCGTACATTGCATAGGCATGGATTCGCTATATATTCTAAGTAATAAGCACGTATAGCTCCACCTCAGTTAAAGGTTCGAGTGCTGCTAAAAGTATTGGTTGCTTACAATGCGATTCATAGAGTATGTAGTTCAATTGCTCTAAATACTGATAGAATGATGGGCGCAAGTGAGGGATACTAATTTGGAATTAAATATACACGTGTGTTTCTGTGTGCATGAAAGTATTATAGATAGAGAGATTCATAGAGGTACGTATGCAGTCCTACAGGTCACCCTCACGGTCTTGCTCTCTCTTTCTCTCTCTCTCTCTCTCTATACACACACTCGTATGTGGTTCTGTGTGTGAGTCAGTATTTGTGTGTGTGCGTGTGTGTGTGTGTATGTTTGTGCCTTGGTGAAAGGCACAAGGCTAAGTAATGATCAGAGTCAACTCACGATCGCAACGTGTCTTGAGCAAGACGCATTATTTAATGTTCCTCCCGTCCACTGTAACTGTAATTCAAAGGCCCACCTTTTCACAGATTGTGTCACAATGAATTACCCTGAGAACTACGTTAAGGGTACACATCTGTGGAGTACACAGCCACTTGCTCATTAATTTCACAAGCAGGCTGTTCCGTTCATCGGACCACCTGGAACACTCGTCATCGTAGCCGACTTAGTGCTATTTTTTACATGTAAGCTATATACTATTTCAAGAAGAGTGGTGACAGTGACTTCGAAATTTTGGTCCACGGCCCTTCATCCGATAAAAGCTAGCGGACTGCGAAGACTTGCAGGCAGAATCTCTTCGACGTCACTCTCACATCTCCTGAAATAGAGTATGAAAATATTTCCCCATAAAGTACTCAGTAATTATTCAGTTTAAAGTGTAGAGTTCAATAAAAATCATGTTTGTTTGGTAGTAGAAATATATACAGAAGGAGATATATTTAAGAATTTACAAAACATTGTAGAGGAATAACTAACCTTTCTGACATTTTCTCTTGTGTGTAGCTAAGGAATATTTGCTATCTTAAGAATATCTTATGAATATCCTGTTTGCTTCTATTCACACATTAATATACTTTATTTCCTTATTTGAGGCGACATCGCATTAGCTTTTGAATTAGAAGCCAAGATTTTGGTCGAGGATCGTGTCAGTGAATTTTATGTCTGTCGTGTCGAAATTATCCGTGGCAAATTGTCATGTTTATTAAAATAAATTGTTTACTAAATTGTAATATAAGAAATTGTGTTTCCCACACAGTGAAGTTTTTAAGGCGTTGGATTGAATCCCCTGCTGTATTCGTTCTGACTGGTTGCCTGGCTGGATAGCTTGTTGTGTCGTAACGGTAATGTGATAAAATATTTAATATGGTAGGAGAAAGCAGCAACGAGAGTCCAAATGGAAATTTAGATTAGTTATATAAATACTAATTAGGAGAGAGAGAGAGAGAGACATACAGACAGATAGACAGAGAAAGAGAGAGAGAGAAATGTCAGGTAGTCAGCTTATGAAACATGTAGTACGGCAAGCAGAGAATATGTAAAATAAGTAAAGTAAGGAAATTGACATTTCTAGGATCATATCGGGAATAAACCGGTTATGTTCGAAGATGGTGATATGGCTGACCTTTGCCATGATTACGTAATTAGAGGAGGTCTTGAGAATCAGCTGCAATGCTTAGGATAAGGCATATATCTTTATTCTTTTCTTCTCTAGGCAAAAGGCCCAAAATTTGGGGGAGAGGGCCAGTTGATTAGATCGATCTCAGTACGCAACTGGTACTTAACGTATCGGCCTCGAAAGGATGAAAGCCAAAGTCGACCTCGGGGAAATTTGAACTCAGAACGTAAAGACAAACGAAGTACCGCAAAGCGTTTCTTCCGGCGTGCTAACGATTCTGCCAGCTCACCGACTTAGTTGACTCCAGTTCTTGATTAA
>NC_142937.1:29341552-29376552 GCF_046866305.1 Octopus bimaculoides
ATTATTATTATTATTATTATTATTTATTAATTACTCATTTATTCATTTATTTATTTTGGATGGGCACGGGGTGAAATTTCGGAAGTATATCTCGGTTTTGTTCAGCACACCACAGCCATGTATAACCCTATTGATTATGAACTGTTGCATGTATATTGTTATGAAAATAAAATGTCACGTGGTCGCTGCCATATCTATCACTGATTCTAAAAAGGAATTAAACTTTCGTCTGCTAAACCTACTGTTTTCTTTATTCGTCTTTTTCCTTCTTCTTCTGTTTGTTCCTTTTTGCTCTCTATTCTGATATGAATGTATTTGATTCTGCTCGTTTATTGATTCTTGGATGTAATAATAAAATATCTCCGGCATCGGTGGCTTCAATAAGATAAGTAAATAATCTTTGACAAATTACAACCGCAAAATCAAAAATAAAGATTTAAAAAAATACACACACGTACAGAAATAACATCAACGTTTTCTGTTAAAACCATAAATATCTGATAAATAGAGAGAACTCAAAGGAGAATGCAATGAAGAATAATTGTAGGACAGCCGAAAATTCAATTATCTGAAGAGGAAAATAAGCTGTCGTTACAAAGTTGTAATTCAAAACCGAGGAAAATTTAGAAGGCAATTTTGGAAAACTCCATTACTTATCTAAGTTTAGTGACTTAAAATGGATGAGAAGCAAAGTATGTTGAACGTTTCTATGTCAAGTTAAGTTTTGAGTTTGGTGAAAATATACTCGAAAACTTTTAATCACATTTTCATTCTTAGAAGCCTTTTGATGACGGTAGAAGTTAGTGAAATACTAGATCACCGAAATAAATTTAGTATTTAGCAAATAAAAAGTAGAAAACTAATAAACAAAATAGTGTTCTTCATCGGCATAAATCAGTCATTTTTCTCATTTGGATACGTTCACTTGCAGTGGGAGATTTCTATATTATTTTCTCCGAACGACGTCTCTGGCATAGAAAGTATTCCTACCTTCGTCTTCTCATGACATACAAACTTATTCACGTATTCACGTTAGTAATAAATTGCATATCCAATAGTTGTGTCTTTTTAATGCGGCGAGCTGGCAGAAACGTTAGCACGCCGGGCGAAATGCTTAGCGGTATTTCGTCTGCCGTTACGTTCTGAGTTCAAATTCCGCCGAGGTCGACTTTGCCTTTCATCCTTTCGGGGTCGATAAATTAAGTACCAGTTACGCACTGGGGTCGATGTAATCGACTTAATCCGTTCGTCTGTTCTTGTTTGTTCCCTCTATGTTTAGCCCCTTGTGGGCAATAACGAAATAGGTATTTCGTGTCTTTACATCCTGAGTTCAAATTCCGGCGAGGTCGACTTTGCCTTTCATCTTTTCGGGAACGATGAATTAAGTACCAGTTTCGTATTGGGATCGATCTAATCGACTGGCTCCCTCCTCAAAAATGTTGTGCTCTGTGCCTAGAGTAGAAAAGAATAAATTGGGTATCCAGTATTTGTATGTCTTTCCTGTCTTCAACAAGGGACTGGTTTACTTTTTTTAAGTAGATACCAATATTATGTCAGAAATCGTTGGTATTTCCTGATCATAATGTCTCCTTGGGAAGAGGACAGGTGAGACCGTAGCCTGAATACGTTCACCTGTTTTATCTCTTACTTGTTTCGGTTATTAGACTACGGCCATGCTGGAGCAACGCCCTGAGGCCTTTTTAGTCGAACGACTCAACCCAAGTACTTATGTTTTTTTGCCTGATACTTATTCTAATCGGTCTCTTTTGCCGAACGGTTAAATTACATGGACGTAAACACACCAACACCGGTTGTCAAGCCGTGGTTGGGATAAACACAAACACAAGTTCACACGTAGATATATATATATATATATATATATATATATATATATATATATATATATATATATATATAAATATATATATACATATACGACCAGCTTCTTTCAGTTTCCGTCTACCGAATCCACTCACAAATTACTCACGGCCCGAAGCTATAGTGGAAGAGAAATCATCGTGGAAGAGAAATCATCGTGGAAGAGAAATCATCGTGGAAGACACTTGCCCAATGTTCCACAAAATGGGACTGAACCCGTAACCATGTGGTTGGGAAACAAATCTCCTGTCACACAGCACCTTTTGAGCGTTTTTTGATTATGAATTTAATTCCATTCCTCGTTGGTTGCCATTGTATTTTCAAGCATTACAAAATCACCAAATTCATTTCCATCTACCCAACTCTAACGATTATTTTTATCTTTCCCCTTCTGCTCTTCGTCGTTCACTCTCTCCTTATCTTTCACTATTACAAATTTCCCGACAATTACAACTGCCCTCTATTGGCAGAGACATGAAAGTATTGTCACACCAAGTAAATACCTCATGTCATTTAGTTATGAATCATTTTAAAATCTTAATTCTGATCACGTTTGTATTTCTTCCAACCTAATTCAGTATAATAAGCACCAGTTTTATATTGGAGTCGATTTATTCAAGTAACCCCGTTTCCATAATTTGCACTCATTTTGATATATTTACGGTTGAAACCATTTGACTACGGCTTTGCTGGAGCAACACTTTAAGAGATTTCAGTTGATTATGCTTCGATTGCTACACTACTTTCTATTGTTTTATCGCCAATCATGTTTTGACAAATCTAGAAACAATGTCACTCCAACCATCGATTGGTGGAATCGTTACAAAGTCAGACAAAATACTTCAGCCATTATTTCCAGTGCATTACGTCCTAAGATGAAATCTGACCGAGGTCACCATTCCCTTTCATTATTCCGTCGTCGATATAATACAATATTAGTCAAGTACAGATGTCGCTGGTATCGGCGAAGCACCTCCCACTAAGTTTAGATTTTTTTTATTTACTTGTTTCAGCCATTAGAGTGCGGCCATGCTGGGGCAACGCCTTGAAGAATATCCAGTCGAAAGAATCAAACCCAGAACTCATTCTTTTTCTTTTTTTTAAGCGTGGTACTTATTTTATCGGTGTCTTTTGCCGAACCGCAGATAAAGCACACCAAGAACGGTTGTCAAGAGGAGGGTCGGGAGATATCCAGACACGAACTCACACACACACACACACACACACACACACACACACACACACACACACACACACACAAACAAACAACACAGGTTTCTTTCAGTTTCCGTTTACCAAATCCACTCAAAAGATTTTGATCGGTCCGAGGACACAGTAGAAAACACTAGATCTTGGTGCCAAGCAATGGAGCGGAACCCGAAACTATGTGGTTGGGAGGCAATTAATCTTCTTACCACAAAGCCACACCTACACTTACCCACACAGCCACGCTAGCGCCTATCCACACAGCGATGATAGCGGCTATCCACACAACCACGCCAGCGCCTATCCACACAGCCACGTCAGCGCCTACCCACACAGCCACGCCGGTGTCTATCTACACAGCCACGCCAGCGCCTATCCACACAACTATGCCAGCGCCTATTCGCACAGTCACGCCAGCGCCTATCCATACAGCCACGCTAGCGCCTATCAACACAGTCACGTCAGCGCCTATCCACACAGCTATGCCAGCGCCTATACACAGCTATGCCAGCGCCTATCCACACAGCTATGCCAGCACCTAGCCACACAGTCACGCCAGCGCCTATCCATACAGCCACGCCAGCGCCTATCCGCACAGCCACGCCAGCGCCATTGCAAACAGCCACGCCAGCGCCATTGCAAACAGCCACGCCAGCGCATATCCACACAGGCACGCCAGCGCCTATCCACACAGCTACGCCAGTGCCTATCTACACAGCTACGCCACTACGCAAGAGGAAATACGAACATAGATTTAAGAAATTCGCTCCACAACAATGAAGTATGAAGGGAAATTACACAGCAGGACGTCCTGTGTAGATATTGTCTTCTATGACGTCCAGCTTATGCGTACCTAATGAGTTAAAATGGTTTTAGACAGATTTTGTAGAAGCCTGTCATGCGGATTGTACCACTAACTGAGAATTTATTGCTGTGTAACGCTGATTCCGCTTGAGAATTATGGTAAGGATATATGTGTCTGTGGAACATTCAACTAGAGACGTTAATTCTGGACGAAGTGATTGAGTTGAGCGTATCAGTGAGTCTTTGTAGTTGAACGACGGATATCCAAGACCATAAAGACTACCGCGGCCACCAAGATTTATCGATAGGTAGATAGATAGATAGATAGATAGATAGATAGATAGATAGATAGATAGATTATCTATATGACTGCAGTGAGTCCTGAGATCTTGTTGATATACTGACCTTCCCAATGTAGAACAATATCTGTTTGTGCACCGGGTTTTACACCAAGAATCTTGCAACATGAAGGTATGTGCATGCGTGCTTGCGCATGTGTGTGTGTGAGTGTGTGTGTGTTAATATTATATATTCATAAAAATATATACGTAACAACAAATGTAGACGTAAAAGAAGTGAGAGGGGAAATCGAGAGAAAAAAAATGAAAGACGGCCAACCGTAGAAGGGGAAGGAGATGACGATATTTATGATCGTCTGCCTAAAACATTTCATAACAACCTTTCACAATTTTTTTTTTCTTGACGAGTTCCTCAATACGAAATGTTGATTAAGAGACATTTATTTCAAAACAAACATTATTGATTTCAGTTGAAGTTTTCAGGGATCAGAAGCAACATATTTGAAGCTTCTAGCTTCTCACACCAGGCCTTTTAAACTCGTTAAAAGTTATCAGTAGGACAGCCGACAGCTTCTTTTTCTCGAAACATCAACACTGCTGTGTTTTGTATACAAACGGAAAATAAAAACATATATATATATATATATATATATATATATATATATATATATATATATATACGTAAGTAAAGAAACATTCACAGCTTCACATTGGCTAATGTGTTGATTTTTTTCCTAAGAAAAGTGTCGAAATAAAAAAAGAATTCAGCGGAATGGAAATGTGAAGAAGCGGGTGGGAAAATTCTGCTTTATTCATATTTTGTTGAAGTCAAGAGAACAGCTACGTCCATTAAATACAAGACAGGAAGTGCTCTAAAACTGATTTGTACAAACGAAAAGTGAAGATGTATGCATATGTCTGTATGTCTGCTTGTACATAAGCATTGACACACTTATATACATACATATGTATATACATAAGTAACTTTGTTTGATATATATACACGTATAAATATGTGTGTGTGTATGTGTTTATGCATGTATACTTGTATGTACATCGTAATTTTAACTGTATAAAAAAGAAGAAACAGTAACTAGAAGATGAATCTGAAAGACGAAGTAGAGTTTAAAATTTATTTTAAAAGCAATGCCAGTGACTTCGAAGTGTGACCTGATGCTAGCTAAAGGGATAGTGATTTTAAAAAAAACACCCAAGGTACCTTATATAATGAAGCAGAAAAGGGGCAGTAGTGAGCGATATGATGAAATTAAAGCAAATTTTAAGTCAGGAAGATGAACTCATGTACATATGACTGTTATATATATAATTCAATACGAAGTGTTGGAGTTACGGAGAAATTTAATAGAAATAAATGAAGGAATAAGAAAGGAAGAACTATTTATTACATATCCTAACAGTTGTATCGAGTATAACAAATTTGAAGTATTGTGCCTGGACCTCTATTACTTACAACAAAGAGTTTTGAAGAAATATATATGATACACTTTTTGCTATATATATACAATATAATGAACCGAATGTGGAGGTGCAATGGCCCAGTAATTAGAGCAGTGGGCTCGCGGTCGTAGGAAAACGGTACCGATTCCCAGACCGGGCGTTGTGTGTGTTTATTGAAGAAAAACACCTAAAGCTCCACGAGGCTCCGGCGGTGGGGGGCCTGAACCCTGCTGTACTCTTTCACCACAACTTTCTCTCACTCTTCCTGTTTCTGTTGTACATGTAATTCAAAGGGCCAGCCTTGTCACACTCCGTGTCACGCTGAATCTCCCCGAGAACTACGTTATGGGTACACGTGTCTGTGGAGTGCTCAACCACTTGCACGTTAATTTCACGAGTAGGCTGTCCCGTTGGTCAGATCAACTGGAACCCTTGTCGTCGTAACTAACGGAGTGCCACAACCGAACGAATCGCATTTCATCACATAAAGTAGTTTAGTAAAATTTTCACAACACTATTTTAGCAACATAGAGAATTAAATAAAAACATGAGGCATTTAACAATATTATTGTGTTGTTAAATAAACTCGTTAGCATTTTTCTATTTTTTCTTATATATTTTAATCCTTTCCAATATTATTTCAATTAAACACGAAAATATTGTTATCGTATCTTTTATGGTTGTTTGTAGCTCATTTTTCTCCACACCTGTTGTTTATCTTTGTTAGAATTTCAATATATCTTACCTCACATTACATAACGATGATAAATTTCCAAGTAATAAACTAAAATGAACAAATTTCGTGACAAGCCAATACTATATCCTATTTACTATATATTGGTCTAAGAAAACAATATTCGATCGACAAAATATATTTATATAGTGATACTATATTAAATCCAACATTGTCTTGATCCCTTAAGTCCTGATGGAGCCATACAGGCGTAAAATCCCCTATCGTGACAAACGATATATCTGTCATTTTAAACATAACAGAAGCCATCCGTTACCTCCTCTGACTACATCCGCTTTCCTTTAACGCATTATCGGGTTAGTAACATCATTAAGCAAACGTATCATATAAGTGTAAGTCGTTATAATTGCACTGCATCAATATTAACAAACGGCAAAGTGATTAGTGAAGCTCTGCATCAACATGACTTGAATTATTTAGTAAAATTAATTAGAGGTATACAGTGAACTTGCTAAGTGGAGTAGAAAATCCAACGCTTCGAACAGATTCCTTCTTCAGGAAAAAGTTGCAAGTAGAGAAATTAATGAGACGCAGCAGAAGGTGTAAAGCCCTGATGCCTCTCATTAATTTCTTCCTTTTCAACGTTTTTTTTTTTTCTGAAGAAGGATTATACCCGAAGCGTTGAAGTTTTCACTCCCAATGGCAAGTTCACTGTACTTATTCCATCCATTTTATTGTATCATTAATAGTTATAGTAATGTGAGGAGATGGCAGAATTGTTAGCGGCATTTCGTCCGGGTTTACGTTCCGAGTTCAAATTCCACCGAGATTGACTTTACCTTTACTCCTCTCGAGGTCGATGTAATATATACCAGAAGAACACCAGGGTCGATGAAATTAGTACCACATGGGCACAGGGGGTCGATGTAATCGACTAGCCCCCACCCTCCTCGAACATTTCAGTGTTTGTGCGTATATTATAAAATATCATATATTAATACTAATTTACTTGCAAGAGTATTAAAGAAAATATGTTAAAGTTATACCTGTGAGCCGAACCGAAACAACTACAGTGACTTTAAACAAACATTCTACTAAGTTTCTGTTTTATATTGATCTAAAATAATATTAGTAGATTAGATCAGCAAAATATCTTATAGTTAAATAATGATATAATATTATGGTTGTGGCATTAAATAAAAATACCATAGAGTTATATAATGATCTGAAAATAGAGTTAGTGACATCAACAAACACATTTTGGGCTGCTTTCGATCGATATGTTTGTCTGTAGCAGGCCACCGAGGAGACGAAACACTCTGATTTGGAAAGGTAATAAAATAATAAAATAAAATAAGATACATGTAAATGAAGCTTGTTGTCAGGACAAGCAGTCTA
Source organism: Octopus bimaculoides (assembly GCF_046866305.1). Classification (NCBI taxonomy): domain Eukaryota; kingdom Metazoa; phylum Mollusca; class Cephalopoda; order Octopoda; family Octopodidae; genus Octopus; species Octopus bimaculoides. The sequence continues at coordinate 29,349,290 of NC_142937.1, forward strand.
ACTTAGTATTAGAGTCGCTAATAAAAAAAATGCAGAGAGAATAACCAGTTTAGTTCAGTCTTGTCTTGAGAAAGAAAGAAAGAAAGAAAGAAAGAAAGAATTCAAGTGACTAGATGTGTAACCTAGAAGTCACTAACCTTTCATGAAAGACCAGAGCTGAACAATAATTTATTGAACAATGAAGAGAATGTGACCAGAATTACAGTGAAAAGGTCTTTCACGTCGAACAATATGGCTCTCATTACAACTGCAGACTAACCTGTTCGAATCTTAACAGAGCTGTTGTTGTTGTTGTCGTCGTCGTTGTTGTTCTTGTTCTTGTTGTTGCAGTTGCTGTATGACCTCAGGTCAGTCCTGAAGGAGTAAGGCCTATGATCAACGGCGTTCTATCCGTAACCACCCAACGTTACAGGGAGACTTACATTATCCAATGTGTCCCTTATCGTTTTAAGACGCTGAAATAAGATCTGGAAGCAAATTTGACTGTTATTTCTGGTATGTTTAGGGACACGTATAAGCTCCCTCTTCACTTATTTAGAAATATCTTGAATTACAATATTTAATGTATCATTTCAATTTTGAAGCTGGTAATATGGAATTTTACTGAAGCATTTTTTGGTAGTTATAGCCGGAGTAGAATATCGTTTCTCATTCTGATTTGTACCAGCCCCAGCGAAGCTAAAATCTTTTCGCTGAATGCTGGAAATGGTCATGTGAAAAGAATTTATATAGTTTTGATAAAATATCTGAAACCAAAGAATGAAAATTCGGCTAGAAAAGGCGTTCAGAGAAAGGTACATACCAAGCACACACGCCGTAAATATTTCATTCACTTCTCCAGCCGTTACCCCCTTCGTCGCCAGCGTCTCAGTTCTTCTAGTTTCTTTTGCGTTGCATCAATATTTTCCTTACCCCACACGACGCACGGCCACACATAATTCTACTTATGTACCTGTACTTGCAGCAGCATTTCAGTGGAAATACAAAGTCACATGTGGTCTCCAGTCACATGTATGCACACTTTAGGACAGTGTGATCCGTAGCAGCTCATCTTTACCATCAATTGTCGACTGTCGCAGAGGATTCTTATTTCTTTATTGCCCACAAGGAGCTACACACAGAGAGGGAACAAAGAAGGACAGACAAATGGATTAAGTCGATTATATCGACCCCAGTGCGTAACTGGTACTTAATTTATCGACCCCGAAAGGATGAAAAGCAAAGTCGACCTCGGCGGAATTCGAACTCAGGACGTAGCGGCAGACGAAATACCGCTAAGCATTTCGCCCGGTGTGCTAACGTTTCTGCCAGCTTGCCGCTGCTGTCGCAGAGGATTCGATGACCAAGTCACCGCCGATTATCGGAGCACATGTAGCCTGGACTTGACGCGGGTTATAGACACATATTTTAACAAAAACTAAGGTGTTGCCTGAATGGTTGTCTGGTTTCTATTCTTTCACACATCCTATTTCCACTTTTAATACAATAAACACCGCCTCTCGTATTAATCTCACTAATAAAAATAATTATGCGCCTATTCTTTTTATACAAATTATACTCACCAAACGGATTATATAACCATAAAGATGTTTTCATTTGCGGATTTGTTTATAGAAGTAAATCCACAATGACAGATACCACTGATCATTGGAGTATAAGACACTAAGGTTGTCTTTCACCTCTGCATAAAACAACCTTCGCTTTTGTGAACGAACACAATGGCGGATAGAAATTCTACAATGTGCTATTGAAATTTAAAGCCTAAAAGAGTTTTAAGAAGCAGGCTACGGGTGTTTTTAAGAAGCAAACTCCATGTCGTTTAAGAAACAAAATCCATTCATTTAAAACACGGCAAACGCAATATATCGATCAAAAAGGGGCTCTCTTTCGCTTTCGAGTTTCATTTCAAATGTGGAATATTCGTACACCTTTTTCTGTACACAGAGTCTATTGCCCTTCATACCGTGAACCAAACAATGGTTGTCAGACTATGTTGGCTTGATATGTTAAAACGAGTCCTTAAACAAGAAGTAGAAACAAACATCCAATTCGTTATGCTTTCCAATAATGCCATGTGAGTCGAGTGGTTGAAATGAAAGAGGATGTTTTTGCCGAGAAACCAAACGAAATAAAATGACTTGTACATCTCATCAGCTTTGAAATGGATAAAACTAGTGACAGATGTAAAAAAAATATCAAGTGAATGTACTGCATTATTTGTGCAATGTTCCACACAAACTACATTTGATTCGACCAAGAATTGAATTGAAGAATGGCTTTTAGCGATGGAATGAGTTACATTAAATTTCAGCAGAACACAGAACAATAAAAAAAACACTTTGAATATAATAACTGAAGGAATCAGGATTAAGTATAACAAGATTCTAGACTTACTAAAGAAAATAATTGAAAACATTCAACGAAAACGACTAAGCAGGGATTAACACATTAAGTCCCATAGTACTTAAATTTCTGAATATTACTTTTAAATTTCTACCCATGATTGAAAATAGATTAAAATGGAAATAATAATTATTAAAACACCTTTACTTCAAGTAGAAATGGAAATACTCGGTGTCTTATAAATAGGACACCGAGACAATGTGATATAGCACATTTAATGTTTTCATTTGGTGTCCTATTTATAGGACAGTAGGACTTAATGGGTTGACCTGAGTTTATTTGGATTTGCAAAAGATTTTTTATTCGTCTGAAGCGAGGTATGGTTCTAATACTTTAACGCTTTGTCAGACTGGAGTGAAGAATGAGTTGATGAGATGAACTCTTTTGCCATTCCTGTTGAAATCTTTTATAACAGAAATCTATGTGAAATTATAGGTGCCGAGTTAACTCCCTATAAATGGGCTTCGTTCAAATAAGAAAGATTGAGGCAACATATTTAGTAGTGGCAGTGTACACACATATAAAGGAAGAGTAGCAGGTGAGATGAATGAAATAAATTTCAGTTGGTGAAGGTATTGAAAAGCAGATTCAAAGGAGAAGGAGCCATTGTGTTTGCAATGAGAAGAAATAACGGAGATATAACGGAGGTGTTGATAGTTTGGTAGTTGTGTTGAAATAAAGGCTTAGCATCATTGACCTTTGTCAATTGTATCAAGAGGATTATTGAGAAAATTAATGTCATTCGAATATCAATCTCAACTTAATTAAACTGATAATGAAACAGACGACAGAATGTTGAAGGGTTAACGGGCAATATATGGCAATATCGTTACATTATAATAATGAGATTAAATCTTTGTTTCCTTAGCTTTGGATAAACAACAAAACAGCCCAGCAATCATTACATGAAGTCAGGAACGTCATTGTTGTTACAATAGTCCTATTAGATTCTTGGAGTATTTAATGTACACCCAGCTGATCTATGGCTACCGAAGCCTATTCTTGAAGAACTGTATATTACAGATAAAGACGGCAAGCAATCAAGCAATTCAATATTGATTTCATTGAGGATTCTCTGCTAGATATCATGGTTGTTATTCTACTGATCCTAATAAAGTTCTTTCTCCAACCAGTATTCTTTCATATGCATTATATTCATTAAAAATATTCCTTCTTTGAATGTGAAGAAGTCCATTTAATGTCTTAAGTACAAGTATTCTCATGCATTCTTTTACGAATGTTTCACAGAGATAAACATTCAAACAATTAAGTAAATAGAAAGGAAGAAATATATTCTCTACAATTAATTAAATATATTCCGAGAATATTTGACCACCTAATATATGTAATGTATAAACATAGGCGCAAGCGTTGCTGGGCGGAAAGAAATTTGCATCCCAACCACGTGGTTCCGGGTTCATTCTTACTGAGTGGTATCTTGGGCAATTGTCTTCCTTCCACTATAGCTCTGGGTCGATCAAAACCTTGTGAGTGGTAAACAGAAACTGAAAGAAACTTGTCGTATATATACGTGTGTGTGTGTTTTCTATGTGTGTGTTTGCCCCACCACCACCACTACCACTTGACAAGTGGTATACAAGTGGTATTGGTGTGTTTATGTCCTTGTTACTTAACGGTTCAACAAAACAGGCCAATAGAATGAATACCAGGGTCGATTCATTTTACTAAAAATTCTTCAAAGTGGTACTCCAGCATGGCCGAAGTCAAATGACTGAATCAAAAACTGCAATAAAGATAGATGAAACGTGATAAATGAATTTATAATCCTGACATGGACAACAATAGAAAATGGTGAAAATGCAAGAACACTTTGAGTCAGCATCGACCGAACTCAGTTAAGAAATTTGGCAAATTTGATCAAGTTTAATTTTTCCTGACAAGATATAAACGAGTTTAAATGTTTGAATCATATTGAATATGGCAAGGATGTGATTCGAAATGCTGGAATAATGTGTACGAGGACTTTTGTCACACGTTGATAACAAAATGCTAAATATTACTGCAGGTAGAACAATTGACAAACAAAGAACAAAAATAAAATTAGTTGAATAACAACAACGGAAATAGTTGAAAAAGTAAAACTATTAATGACAGATGTACTGACAAACTGGCACTCTGTCGGTTTAGATGATAAGTGTTCCTCTTCATCCGATTAATGGAACATCCTGCTCTTGAAATTAGATCTTGCGTGTGGCCGAGTACTGCACAAATATGCATACCCTCAACGTAATTCTCAGGGAGATTTAGTGTGACACGGAATGTGACAGGGGTGGTCCTATGAATCCTAGTTACACCTCAATCTTTCTAGCTATGTGAACTGGAGCAACAGGAAATAAACTGTCTTGTCCAAAGGCACAACTCTCCGCCCTGATTCGAAATCATGATCCCCAGCCGAATATCCTACCCACACAACCACGTGCCTTCACTGAGGAGCACTACTAACAACAACATACTCAACTTCAACACCAAAATTATCAAATTTCCCAACTGACTTAAAGGGGATTCTACAAAGGGTCCAAGACAGCTGATAAAATATTGAAACACCAGAAATTTCAAAATTATTTCAGCCATTCCGATCGAGTGAAATTAAGTTAGTTTAAAGAAATTGGTTTTCGATAACTCATCATCACGTTTAACATTAGCTATCAAGAGTGTATGACTTGTTCACAGGGACAGGAAGAAATTAACAAAGGGAACACAATGACTAATTTCCATGGAAACAACAGTTACAGCTTAATTCATTATTCGTAATTACAACGTAATGAATTACGGCTTTTCCGTGTGCCCCATGATTAAGATTGTCAAACGATGTGTTCTTAATAGGTCAAGGTGAGCCGTAAAACTAGAAGTGGGAGATCAAACTGCATTGCAATTTAATTACTTCCCCACTCCAACATTTAATTAAGAAGTTCCCGTTAGTGTCATTTAACCCCAAATCACCCCTGATCCACCTGACATACAATCCAATCAATTCCACTCATAAACATCCTATGTTTATTACCAGACATTTTTAGTTCATTATTATTTGTCGCACCCACTAGGCGGTGAGCTTGCAGAATCGTCAGATCATCGAAAGTAAATTCTTTGCACCATATCGTCCGGATCTTTACGTCCGGAGTTCAAATTCCACCGAGGTCGACTTTCGAAGACAATAAAATAAGTACCAGTTACGTACTGAAGAGAATATTGCTGGCATTGTGTCAAACCCTGAACCCATTATATACTGTACCCCATGGCGACAAGTTAACAGAATCGTTAGAATGCCAGAAAAAAAGTCTTTGCACTACTTCTTGCGTTGCCCTAGATTCAGAGTTCAAATCCCAACTTTGTCTATATCGATAAAATAAGAGATAAACATTTTAATGTTAGAAACAGTTCATGTACCCTACGGTGTGGCGCTGGCAGATTCTTTGAAGCGTCCAACAGAACATCTTGTATTTTTTTCAGCTCTTTACATTTTAAGATCAATTATCACCGAGGTCATTTTTATCTTTCATCTTTCTAACGTCGATAATATAATGTCCAAATGAATTACTAGGAGCAAACGTATCAAGTAACATCACTCCCATCAAATTGGCGTGCCTTGTGCCTACATGAGAAACCATTATTTAATGTATCCTTTTCTTTCAAGGACACTGGTATTCAATCTAAGCGAAATGTGGCTACTATATCCAGCAGACTGGACCAAGATGTAGACGGTGATTTATTGTCTAGTGTTGATGTTATTTTTGTTGAGGAGTCGATCTAACTGTAACCATCTGCTGAACGCTTGAGATGAAGGATTGCACAATCCCTGCATTCCTCTTTCACTGAAGATTATAGAGTGGGATGTACGGGAGAACATATATTGTAGTTCTAACAATTACTGCAAAATCAGGTATTTTTTAGAACAGATCATTCTTTACTGACATCATGATAAGAACATTGAAGCCACTGTTAATTAATTAACTAATCAATTAAGTAATAGTAATAAAAATGGTAATAATAGTAATCATTTCTACTAATGTCACAAGGCCTGAAATTTGTGGAGAGGAGACTAGTCGATTACATCGACCCTCAGCTTTCCAAATCGCCACTTGTACTTTACCTACTCGTCCTCTGAAATCTATTTTTCTCGGAACGTTTTGCTGGTTTCATTTCATTTATTCTAATGGATTTCTTCAGAGCAACAAACTACCAGTTCAATTGCTGTTGGCTTTACTCAACCGAAAAACAAGGCGTTCATCTTCTTTATCTATTTACGGTTTATTTAGACCCTAAAAATGCTATGTCCGAATTAGATCAACATTACTCAATGTATTTACCTCATGTCTACATTTATGAATTTTAAAAATGCCTTCTATATCCGCTTGACAACTGGATCTGGATGAGTATGAGCGGGTTTGCGAGTGATTTTAAACTTAGTTATCAGCTTCGAGCAGACAGAAGAAAAATGGCCGCTCTGTTCTGTTCAAGACATAAATGACCACAAGCCTTAAAACACCATACTGGTCTCTGTCCACCAGTAAAACATTTATATGAGGCTTCCAGAATATCACTAAAACCTTAGGATTCAAATCTTTTCATGATGATAAAAGTAAAAAACAAAACAATAACTTCAAATTTTGACACAATTCCAGCCATTTCAAGGATCGGGCGATTAGACAGACAAACTACTCGTTCTATTAACTGCGAGAGAAGGAAATACTGGAAATACTAATAGATGAAGCGGAATTTGAACTGAGAACGTAAAAAGCCGGAAGAAATACCGCTTTGCATTTAGACCGACGAGATAAGGATTCTGCCGGCACGCCGCCTCAGTTAAACAGCAAAAAAGGATGAAAAACAAAAGAGAAATAAATGAATACTTCTTAGGTTATGTTTCTGTTTTAAGAATTCTTTCTTTTACTTGTAGAACTTCAAAATTTTGGTAAAAGAATTAATTCTTTTTTACAAATATTGTTATTTCCAACTCAACATTATAAGAATCAATGAAAGCGATATTGGCTTTCCGTCATGCCTTGATATCAACATCTTGTCATATCTTTAAGAGGCAGCTGTTGTTGACTTGTTGCTAAAGAAGCTGTCTTCTAAGTTTTCTGAGATTTGTCATCAGGTAAATATAGTTGTGCTCGTAAAGAATTTAGAGATAAACGCATACACATAACATGCACACACACATATACACGTACACACATACATACATAAATACATACATACATACATACGCAGACAAACGCACATATATGCATACATGCATGCACGCATACATACAAATGTAAGCGACACATATGTAAGTAAATATATACAAGCAAGCACATTTTCATACATGCACATACATATGTTATTGTATATATGCGTACACAGTGTTAAGAGATATACGTATATAATTCTGTACAATCTTCAAAAATTATTAGTATACTCTATAAATATTACAGACGCAGATGTGGATGTGTGGTAAGAAGATTGCTTCTTGACTAAATAGGTCTAGGTTCAGTCTCTCTGCGTGGCATCTTGGGGAATTCTCTTCTGCTATAGCCTGGGTCGATCAGACTCTTACGATTGGATTTAGTAGAAGGAAACTGAATGAAGACTGTCATATATATTTATGTATATATCTATACATGTGTGTCTTTGTCTTTGTGTTTCTTCCCAATCACTGCTTGACAAATGGTGTTGGTTTCCTTAAGTTTCCGTAACTTAGTGGTTCAGCAAAAGATACCGATAGAATAAAAGTACGGGGTGGGCTGGTTGATTTACTTGACTAAACACTGCAAGGCAGTACTCTAGCGTGGCCGCGGTTTACTGTGTGAAATGTGTAAAAGAGAAAGACAGATACATATGTATACCCATGTACATATATATGTACGCTTGTGTATCCATGCATATATATATATATATATATATATATATATATATATATATATATATATATATATATATATATATATATATATATATATATATATATATATATATATATATATATATATATATATATATATATATATATATATATATATATATATATATATATATATATATATATATATATATCGCTGCTTCTTTCTGGGCATATGGTAATTTAAACATTACATACATTGCTGAGGTCGTGACGACAAAAATTACTATTAAAATTATATGATTTAAACTTGTTACAATGAATTATTTAAACTTCATTCTTTATTCTGACAAACATTCCCGCTTCCAACAGCAGCAATTTCTGCAAATTTATCACATTTCCAGACCTTACATCATGTATACTAGCTTCTGCTTCATTTTATTTTAATTGCATTCTGTCTCACCCTACACCATTTTTTATTGTTCTCTTCTTTTTATCATCTTCATTTATTTTATATCTTTTATTTTATTTCATTTTTAATTAATTCCTTTGCAAACAAATCCACCAGTAAAATTTAATGGAAATTATATTCTGTGACTCACAAAAACGGAAATACAGAATCCCGCAATCGTAGGATAAGGGTTACCTTTGATCTGTTCATCTTCTCAAAGCTTCGTTTCTGACGTTAACGTCAACCGTCCTCTTTTTACACCATCGCCAGCTTTAATGATAGCATGTTAGTCGTCAGTCGTCAGTCGTATTTCGAGTTCTGGCCACAAATATATTGATCTCTGTCAGTAAGAAACGATTGGAACTATTGAAATACCAACATTTCTAATAAAAGGAATAGTTTATCCAAAACTCCGGCGTTGATTACTTATCCTTCCGTTTCAATAACTTATATATATGTAGGCTATTTACATGTACGCATATATATATATGTGAGTGTGTGTAGTCGTGTTTAGGTATATACAGACAGTTAGACAAATACACAGGTGCACACGCACACGCACACGCACACACACTCACCCATACAGACAGACAGACAGACAGACACTAAGATAGATAGATAGATGAATAGATAGATAGATAGATAGATAGATAGATAGATAGATAGATAGATAGATAAACAGACAGATAGATAGATAGATAGATAGATAGATAGATAGATAGATAGATAGAATTTAGATCGGTCAACTGTAAACAATCCTGGCTGAAACGCTGGTTTGGGTTTTAGCCATCTTTTGTTCCAGTTGACCAAATTTAATAAAGTATTTCCCATACACATCTTAGTTTGTGTCACTCAAACAAGGAAAATATAAAAGAAGTTATGAAAGAAGAATGGGCTGCTTGTGCAGAGTTCAAACGTAGTGTTCCGTAAACAATAGGCAACTCTTTGCTTGGATTTGTGTTTTTTAAAATATTTTGTATTCTAAAGTTTTGGTCAAGATTTTAAGACTCCATGAAATAAGTTTAGTGTCTTACAGTACCATATGATAGTGTCTGAAATATATTTTACATATTGGTTTTATTGGTTGATAGGGAGTAAGAGGCTGAGATGGATACTAGATATACAGGTACTGCCAGGAGTAATGCGCAAACTTCAACGTTCGATCCTCAGAAGCGTAGGAATTGGTAAAAGAGCCAAACTTGCTACCTCCAAGTCCGTTTGCATATCTATGTCTCCTGTGGTCCTGAATTTTGGGTAATGAATAAAAGAGGATTATTTTGAGTACAAGAAGTCGAAATGGGGTTCGTAGGAAGGATCTCTGGAGTAATGTTACTTGACAGGATGTGTAGCATGGAGATCAGGGAGCCTCTCCAGGTCGAGCTGTTCCTTCTTCGCATTGAGAGGTCACAATTCCGCTCCTGTGGTTATGTTATTAGAATGTCAAAGGAAAGAATCGAATGACGGATTTTTCAAGCCGATCCATCCGACAGGGTACCTCAGAGTAGAACAAAACCGAGATGATTGATAATGAGAAACTTCTCAGCTTTTTACACTCTGGAATCTAACAGGAAAGTATAATGATGCTTGTCTTGGGAAATAACTTTCCCAAGAATAGGGGCGGAAAAAATGGATGCATCGGGGGATATCAAGAGAATTATTGATAAGAGTAAATGAGCCAAAGTGGTTTCTTATTAAAAATGGACTTGAAAGTCGATGTTAATGAAATGGATCATAAGTTATCGGTTATAGACTGATATCTGAATAGAATTTTCAGGAGTCATATATTTCGATGTAAAGATATTAGAATATTGATGAAATTCAATACCAATTCCAAAATTATACTCAAAATTCAATATTTTAAATGCTAAAAATACCTTTAAAATTCAGAAGTTAAAATCTTTAAAATAATTGTAAAATTTAAAAGTAAAATTCTAAAAGGAACAATCTTATAATTCAAAACGGATCACCAACGTGGATATTCGAATAGGAGCTTAGCGAAAAATTGTTTACATATGAATTATTTGAAAATTAACGAATTTGCAAAGTTTATGAAAAATGCTAGTTCTTTATGGTGTATGCTTATTTCTTCAAATAAAAATCCTTATCAGAAAAAGTTTAAAATATAGGTGAAAGCATATATAGTAGAAAAAACTATTGGTTTCCAATATAGGTACGAGGCCAGCATTTTCCGAGAAGTGGGTAAATCGATTAGATCATCTCAGTGGTACTTTTTTTATCGACCTCGAAAGGATAAAAGGCAAGGTCAACGACTGAGGAATTTGAACTCAGAACGTAAAGGCAGACAAAATGTCACTAAATATTTTGCCCGTCGTGCTAACGATTCTGCCGTGGATTCAAATATTGGTTAAACCGCTTTATATTGGATTAAAACATCAGTTTCACCACTTTATATTGGATTAAAATATTGGCTTCCCCACTTTATATTGGATTAAAATATTGGCTTCACCGCTTTGTATTGGATTAAAATATTGGTTTCACCGCTTTATATTGGATTAGAATATTAGTTTCACCGCTTTATAGTGGATTAAAATATTGGTTTCAAGTTTTTGCACAAGATAAGCAAGTTCGGAGGAGGGATCAAGTCGATTACATCAACACCAGTATTCAACTGGTACTAATTTTATCGGCTCCAACGATAAAATATTATAATGACAAACGAAATGTCGCTAAGCATTTAATCCGGCAGGATGACGATTTTGCCAGTTTGCTGCCTTATGTCATAGAAAAATTTTGAATTAGGAAAATATACAAGCGGCAAATGATAAATACATAAGTTATGGTAAATACACGATAAATATGATAAAAAATTATAAATACATAAGCTATCGAGAGAAATGTTTGCTAGACGTAGAGTAATTAAATGTCTTGTGAATTTTATACCAGCAGGTAAAATATACAAAACGTTATTCAATCTACTCCTATCATTTTTACCTATTTGTAAATACACTCGATATTTTTATGATTTCTTCTCCACGTTTCTAAAAATCAGATGACATTTATTCGAAGGATTTCAGGTCACAAAATATTTGCTAAATTTTTTAAAATACGTGAGCCTCAAACACCTCCAATGATGTTTAGAGCCTTGTCTAGAGATTTTGTGTCCCCATTAAAATAACTCAAGTTTTAATCACAAAAAGTTATTTCCATCTGAATTTGAGATATGCGGTTCGATTTTTGGAGTCTGCCAATTAAAGATATCGACCTGCTCATAAGTGAAGGAAACAACAAGATTATTCTATAGATGATATAGTGACACACACTATATTCAAAGTTTTCATCATCACTAGTATTCACAGAAGTAATACTATCTCGTTTTTGCTAGAGAGTCTACAGTTACCTGCGGGTGACACGTCAAGGTAAGGTAACCACTTCTGTCATATACATTACCACATTCAACAAAGGAATACGTTTCAAAAACTGCTGAGATAGATGATGTCACGGTTGCAAGAACTGAATCCCTTTAGTTGATGCTATTCTCAAAGCTGGTGTCACAAGACCTCCATGTTGACTTGATGTGACAATTTGAACTTCCTTTCAATAGGTTCAGGATACAGGCGATGTAATTCAGTCTTACGTTACCCCTATATGTATATATATAGAAAAAGATAGATAGTCAGATAGACAGACAGAAAGACATACATACTCATATGCATATCTATCTCTATGTATTTATACATCAAAATGTGAAATACATGTACTTTATATACATATATATATATATATATATATATATATATATATATATATATATATATATATATATATATATACATGTATGTATGTATGTATGTATGTATGTATGCATACATATGCAAATATGAGTGTTCGGGGTACGAGTGTTCATTTATAACGATTGCGCTAAAGGATCTACTGAAGATTGAATATTTGGGAACAACTTCAATGAAGATGCTTCCACCTCTTACAAACAAATTATTAAGAAAAGGAAATATTAAGAAAAAAAAACTAATAAAATGAGACAAATTTTTTAACGAAGTCGTGTTTTCTGTACAACGTACTTAAAAGGAAAAACAGGAAATCTACCAATACTACACACACAAATACACACACACACACACACACACACACACACACACACATATATATATATATATATATATATATATATATATATATATATATATATATATGTAAAGATATATGTACACTAACACACATATATATATATATATACGTTATCTCATTTATGTATAGGAAGAATATCCTCTCAACTATTCATTCTACCTTTATATCTCGGGAACCTTTAACACAATCGTTATAAAGCAACTCTCAATCCACTCTTCAGATTTTATAAAAAACACACACACACATATATATATATATATATATATATATATATATATATATATATATATATATATATATATATGCCCTTCTTTTCTCTCTCATTTCTTATTTTCTTTTTTAGTAGATGCAAATTCTATTTTCTACACCTTCGAATAATTTGCATTTATCCCTTTTTACATACATTCTATTCGTTGTTTTTGTTTTGTGTTTCAGTCAATTTTATTCAGTTGAACTGTTTTCTGGCATTCCCATCAGATTGAATGATGGAGTAGAAAATATGCATTTATAAATATTTCATCATTATCTTTCATATTAAATTCACACAAAAATATAATAAAATATAGTAAAATAACAGAAAAGAGCCAAAGATCTTTATTTATCCTCCCCTCCTCTACATAGATGCAACTGAATTAACTAAATTTTTATTCTCATTCCCTTTGAATATTCTATATTTTCTACTGCACCAGAATCAAACGAACTAAATATTGAGAAAACAAAAATCACAGCAGAAGCATAACAGTAATGACTATGGTTTAAACTCGTCGAGATTTGAAATCAAGACGTAATGAGTTCTTTAATTATTTTTTTGGGGTCCTAACACTCATACCGACGGTTTCCTCATTTCCATGACCAATTACTGTCCAAGATCACAACTTGTCTCTGAACGGGACGCAGGTCCGATGCGGAGTTCTAAGTCATTAGTTTTGAAGGGGGAGGTGGGGGAAAGACAACCACATTGACCACAGAACAGAACGTGTACTTCATTCTATCGACTATAGATGGGTTGAAAGGCAAAGCTGAACTCGGGGGGATTTGAACTGAGAATGAAAAGAGTCGAAACAAATGCCAGTAAGCGCCTTATCGGACGTTGCCAATGATCCTGCCAGCTCGCACCCTCCCGTACTAAATACTATTACTTTAAAAAAAATGCGTTTTCAATTTCGACGGGTTTTACTCACTATCTTTCATGCAATAGCTGTCTAGGTTAGTAAAGTAGCGGATGATTTCTCTTGCAGTAATTCTTTCGGCTTTTCCTTACTTAGTGTGGTCCTCTCTGACAACCCGATTCAAAGCCACCACATACATGTATGTGGGGGAAGGGAGTTGCAAAGACTCATAGAACATGTATAAATCTACATTTCACGACTATGAAACATTATCAGTAATGCCTTGAGCAATTTCTTAGAATTTCTTACAACGCCAATCCCAAATGTTCTGTGGAATTTTCCTGAGATTTCTTTTTATATTTCAGGTTCAATCCACGCTGACATCTAATTGATAAAATTGAAATAATTTTCAATCCGATAATGCGGTTTGATATAATCGATTCTACCTCACACACCTTAAAAAATGTATTCTTGTGCCTCGGTAAAAAGTTAGAGTTGCCCCGTGTCCTAAAACTCAAGGGGTCAGTTTTCCCGTTTTCATGCATGACAGAGATCCCAACATTGTCCATGAACGTGATGCCAGTCCGTCGCAGAGAAGCGTGAAATGAAATATTTTGCTCAAGAACATTATGTCCCACCTGGTCCGGCAATTGAAACCAAGAACGTGTGATCGTGAGTGCAACAGCCTAACCACAACGCCATGCACCTTCACTGAGCCTCGGAAAGAAGTCAATATTCGTGAAATATGAATTCAACCGGTGCAAATATGGTCTTGATGTCACATAAGTGGCTGAAACAGGTTATGTGGAATTTCGCTAGATCCTAATCCAAAAGCCCCTTTAATCTGCTTTCATTTTCATGTTATCTTTAATCTTTTACTGTTTCCTGTAATCGGTCATTAGACTGTGACCACGCTGGAACACCGCTTTGGAAAATTTTTAGTTGAACGAATCTCCTGCAGTAAGTTTCTGCATCAAAACCACCATCTCTTGAGAGTGTACTTCCTGGGTAAACAAAAGTGTCAACGACTTCTAACCGTGTTCCATTCACAAAAATCTTTGGTTCAGAATATATTTGTCCTGGCACGGGAGTAAACATTACTTCGATTTTCCCTAAACTAATTGTGAGTCAGAAATGTACACATGCAGTGGAAAATCTGTTCATTAAATGTTGCATATCCCCCTCTAAATGTGCCAACAAATCAGCATCATCAGCATAAAGTAATTCTCTTTCAAGTATTTTGAAAGTCTTTGCTTTGCATTTAAACCGGGTCAAATTAAAAATACGATCAGATGTCCGAAATCTGATTCGGGTTTCTATGTTGCAATCCTTGAAAGCATACCGAATAATGCAGCAAAATAAATAGAGAAAAGCGTTAGGGCAGGAATATTTCCTTGTTTGACACCGTTGTCCAACGAAAATTCAAAAGACAGCTCACCATTAAAGACTACCTGAGCTTTCATATTTCTGTGTAGTTCCTTAAAGATGCTCACAAAATGTGTTGGACAACCAAGTTTACACCACGTTTATCATGTCAAATGCCTTACTTAAATCTATGAAGACCTGATATAGTGGCATTTGTTCCTCTAAGCATTTCTCCTGAACCTGCCTCACAGAAAATATCATATCCATTGTTGTTCGTTCAAGTCTGAAACCACACTGTTCTTCGGGAATCACATGTGGACACACATTCTCAACGGGACGATTTAACATGATCCTTGAAAGTATCTTCCAGGTATGTGCCAGAAGAGTTATCCCTCTAGAATTACCACACAGCTTTTGGGCCCTTACCCTTGTATACAGAGATTAGAATGCCATGTATCCATTCTTGTAGCACAGAAGATTCATATAAACTCTCGAGTTATCAGGCTATGAATTGCAGATGAAATATGGTCTCCACCTGCTTTCAGAATTTCAACTGGAATACCATCCAATCCAGGAGCTTTACCTGATCTCAGTTTACATAATGCCAGATTTACTTCTTCAATGGAAGGTGTATCATTCATGTGTTGCAGTATCTCTCTTTGCTGAATATTGTTTATGATATCCATGTTCATTACAGAGGGACTGTGGCAAAGATCTGCAGAGTGTTCTCTCCATCTATTTATTATTCCAGGAGGGTCCTTTATAACCTCATTTTCATCTTTTGACTCCAAGGGAACATATGATAATGAAGATTGCGGTCCAAAAGCTCGCCGAAATAAACTATAGAATCGTTTAATGTCTTTCCACTCATAGGCTGCCTCTACCTCATCAGACGAATTTCTCCACCAAATATCTCTAAGCCTCCTGAGTTCTTTTTGCAAGTCTGCTTTCTGAGACTTGTACAACTTTTCTAGTTGCACTTTGTTCTTAACGTTTGGGTCAAGAAGCTTTTCATGAGTGGACGTCTTTGTTGCTAAAAGCTTATTTATCACTGTATCATTGGAATCAAACCAGTCTCGGTGCTCTCTCATCTTAAAACCTAACACTTTTGATCCCATTTTATATATTCCATCCCGGAAAGATTGCCATGAACCTTCAAAATGAATATTGCTGCATCTCTTCTGAAACAACTGCAAAACTTGTGGTTGTTTCAGTTGCTCTGCATCAATTTCCTTTGGTACTCGTACACCTGCACTAGGAATCTTCTTACGGACCCTGAACTTGAACTTGGGCCTAACCATTTTGTGATCAGTATCACAATCAGCACCTCGCAATATTCTGAGATTGCATAAATCTTGTATGTCACCTTTCCGAGTTGATACAAAATCAATCATGTGACATTGCTTTGATCTTGGTAACTTTATGTTTCATCTTATGATGAAATAAAGTATTACCAACAATCAACCCTAAGTTAGAGCACATTTGTAGCAGATGCAATCCATTTTTGATCACCTTTCCTATTCCATAACGCCCAAGTCCATTGCATGCACCATAGTCTCTACCAAGTCGTGCATTAAAGTCATCCTAGCTCAACCAACTTCTCATTCAAAGGGAGTGATAGAATACTTCTTCTAAGCTCCTCATAAAATGCATGGATTTTAGTTGAAAATGTAGGAGCATAAATAGAGAAAACAGTTACAAAACGTTCACAAGAAAGAGGGAACAAGAGTTTCATTATGCATGTCTTTATGTTTTGTGGTTCTTCTAGGTCTTTTAGCAAATCACTTCTAATTGCAAACCCAACACCACCTTCCATTTTCTCTCCCTTCGGTTTCCAAGCCCAGAATAATGTGAAACCTGCTGCTCTTTCGACAGGATGTATATAAATTTAAATAATAAGGGTGAAAAATTGAATATTAATTTGATTAATATCAATTTAAAATCAGTGGCCTAGCATATTGAAAAGTCTGAAGATTCAAAAAAATTATATTACATACATATAACACGTCTTTCTTATATGTATTTAATATATATATATGTATATATATATACGACGGTCATTCATTTTCTGTCTACTAAATTTACTCAAAGGCTTTTCGTCGACCCGAGGGCTTAGTGGAAAATATTTACCGAAGGTGCCACGCAGTGGAACTGAACCCAGAACCACGCGGTTGTGAAGCAAGCGTCTTACCACACAGCCACGCTTGCATCTGGTTGAGGATATTTCTGAATCTCAACCTTTTGACGGGAAGTCAATTGTCTTCTCGTGAATTCTCTTTCTTCCATTCTGTTCTGTAATTTAGCCATTGTTAAAAAGAAACAACGACAGACATCGACAAAAAAGAACGTTCTACTCTAGGGAAAAAGGAAAACAACTAACAAAAATAACATGAAGATAGATAAGTTTGATATCAAGAAGACGTTCATTTAAGCTTAACGTCGCTTTGGGAAAACAAATATAAGCTATAAAATGAAAGAAACGCGTAAGAAGAAAAGATAGAAGCAAAGAAAGAAAGTAAGCAGGAAAGAAAGAAGGAAAGACGTTAACAGAGCAATGACAAAGAAAGTGGGATAAAAAGATATCCGTCGTTCTTATTATAAGCTAATTTTAATTGATGATCTGTTGTTTACAAACTCTCTGGAAATGTGTGGTCGTTTGCTGTATACATGTCTGTTAAGTTTCCTATTATGTTGTATGTATAGTTTTATCTTTGCTGTATATATTATATACTTGGCCATTGATCAATCACATGAATGGATAAATAAATATAAGAATAATTATGTAAATAAAGGGAAAAAAATGAAATAAATATCTATAGAGCTATTTAGAAATCTGGAATTTTCAAAAAAAAATGGCGCCCGAACATGTGTAAATGTGAGGTTTCATTTCCGGTATTTCTGGTAGGTTATTTCATTCGCCATCTTTAACATCGGAAACAGCTATGTGGATTAATGACAGAAATCCGGCGTATGTAGATTTATGTATAGAGGGAAATATATCCGGTTTATAGAGAGAAATAAATGTTGATACCTGTGTTTGATACCCTTAAAGCGACTTGGTGAATAGAATTATTTCATGAATATGTTTTCAGCCCCGGTTTACTGCTACTACTACCACTACAAGTAATAATAATGATAAGAAGAAGAAGAAGAAGAAGAAGAAGAAGAAGAAGAAGAAGAAGAAGAACAACAACAACAACAACAACAAGAAAAAGAACAAGAAGAACAACAACAACAACGAGGAGAAGAAGAACAAGAACAAGAAGAAGAACAACAACAACGAGGAGAAGAAGAACAAGACCAACAACAACAACAACAACAACAACAACAGCAACAACAACAACAGCAACAACTAGAAGAAATAGAAGAAGAAGAAGAAGAAGAAGAAGAAGAAGAAGAAGAAGAAGAACGACGACGACGACGACGACGACGAGAAGAAGAAGAACAAGAACAACAACAACGATCAGGAGGAAGAGAAGAAGAAGAAGAAGAAGAAGAAGAAGAAGAAGAAGAAGAAGAAGAATCGTGATGAAGAAGAAGAATCGTGATGGAAATGAATTCATATATTTGCCACAGGGGCATCGTTTGAAAGCAACATTACAAGGACAGTTTGCAATTTATGGTGGGGTTTACATGAAGATGAGGTGAAAGAATAGAATGAGATAGCTTATGAAGTAAGCACGTGAATGATGCTATCGTCCTGACACAAGATAACTTTCAACTGGGGCCAATCAAGGAACCCCACAGATCTAGAAACACTCTGACCGCCAAAAGACACGTCTCCTCGCCCAAATGTTGCTCTCGAATCTACAGGCGCAAGCTTAGAATCGGTTTATTCACACAACATATTTTTGTCTCGGCCACCCAGCGAAATTACACTTTTTCCTCCAACCTCATTTTACTTCCCAAGTTGAAATTTAATCCCTTAGAATTCAAATTTAATCCCTTAATCCCTTAGCACTCTGTCTAATGGAATGTTTATTGATTCACATTGATTTGAATTAATCATAGAATTATCTCACAGCTTTGATATTTCTATATTATGGCTGTTTATGTTCAGAATGACATTTTAGGGTAGGTATGAGAGGATGGATCCCAGCAGTTTGAATATAAAATAGGTAGAATACTTGGCCCGATATAACCGGTTTAAATGCTAAGGGGGTTAAGAAGTCAATAAGGGCTTCACCAAAGGCTTCTATGGTGGTGTATTAACATCAGGAAATACACGCTCACTGTCTGTATTTGATTGTCCAAGTCAAATTAATTTACGAATCACCTTCTTAATATTTAATGCTAAGATGCTCAGTCTTGCTTACAATTACAACTCATGTATTGGGATTTTAACTCCAGTGGATATGATGCCAAGCTGTAAATTTTATTAAACCATTGTATGTGGCATATTACATACACTATTTATATACTGACTATATATTCTTATATTTGACTGACTAGATCACCACGTGTTTCTGATAATTTAGTTGATACTGCGTTTGGGTAATATCAGCTTTTACGAAAATCATTTATCCATACACACACTAATTTTGTGAGTATATTTCCTAAAGTAATCTATTTGTAGTTTATAGATTTCATACTTAATATATTTCCCTGACGGAAGTTTAATGATACATTGTCTATATAACTGCTATTACCAAGACATATATATATAAAACATAGAAACATTATTATTTATAATTCTCTTAAAAAGAGATATTCAGTAACCGTTCTTTAAAGTAAAGGCTATTAGCCAACATAATGTGGCTGTCCTGGAAGGGACTTTTGTTAGTGTTGTTAAGCCCCAGGAAACAACGGTGTTGCATGGGGTTAAACAACAGTACCAATCATCCCTTCCAGGACAGGCACATTATGTTGGCTCGGTTACTGAATATCTCTTTTTAAGACAATTATAAATAATAATGTTTCTATTTTATTAGATTAATGACTGTGTCACTTTGAAAACCATATATTTTCGAACGGTGAATTCAGCAACGTCACCTAGCCAAGCAGCTACCTTCTGTCGACAAAGGACAATAACCCAGAAACCGGTCCACAGATGTTGCTTTGTGCTGGATGGGAGAACTGGACTCCCTGTTCGAAAATATAAGGACACAGATATTGTGTTATGCAGCCAACAGGAAACAGTGTTTACTGGGGCTCAAACAAAAATAACAATCGTCCTCCAGGGCAGCCACATTACGTTGGCAAATAGCCTTTACATTATATATATATATATATATTTGGTTTGAGAATTTTATTTATATTTGTATCAGAATATGCAACGTGTTTCAATCGCTTGAAAAGAAAATTTAGTCTTGTTGAAATAAAAAAGAAAATTCATTGAAAAAAATGAAAATAAATTAATTGTTCATGATATCAGCTCCAAAGGTTCCATATATGTATGTATTTATATATAAACACACACACACATTCACATACACACACACACATAGAAATATACATATAGGCGAGCAAGGCGGCCAGCTGGCAGAAACGTTAGCACGTCAGGCGAAATACTTAGCGGTATTTCGTCTGCCGTTACGTTCTGAGTTCAAACTCCGCTGGAGTCGACTTCGCCTTTCATCCCTTCGGGGTCTATTAAATAAGTACCAGTTACGCACTGGTGTCGATTTAATCGGCTTAATCCCTTTGTCTGTCCTTGTTTGTCCCCTCTGTGTTTAGCCCC
The DNA here is from genome assembly GCF_046866305.1 of Octopus bimaculoides. Lineage (NCBI taxonomy): Eukaryota > Metazoa > Mollusca > Cephalopoda > Octopoda > Octopodidae > Octopus > Octopus bimaculoides. Next base: position 29,370,244 of record NC_142937.1, read on the forward strand.
TTATGGGCAATAAAGAAATAAGCAATATATATATATATATATATATATATATATATATACCGTCTGGAAAAAATTCCTGTCATAGTTTACTGATAATAGTTGGAGCTTCCGTTCCATAAAACAATTGAGTATAACACAAGAAAATAATGATTGATGCCACTCTGTGAGTGATACCCTGCTAAACATAACTACTACATTACTCATAATTCACACACTATCATATTATAAAATATAACCCTATGTAGAATTAATGAACTCATAAGAGCTCATACAGGTATAGAATAGACAAAGTTAAGCACGTAGAAGCATTTTCTCATACCTCGACAAGTCTACGCCTACATGCAGAGGGGCGGTAAACCTCGGGGGACGGTGGTCCTACATTTTCGCATTTATCTCTCTTCTAATTATTAATCTAATCCATCTGTAATATTCCTTCCATGCTTTTACTCTGATCTTGTTCTTCATTACTTCCCTCGACTGAAGATTATATTGGCTCCTTTTTGCCAATCAGAATTGCATACCCCTAGGAAATCAATACATTGAAACCTGCGATCTTTCTAATTGTTTAAGAGTGCGTTTCGTGTATAAATGTAGTTTGCTACTGTTGGTGTAGATTGAGATGTTTAATATAAAATGGCGAATTACTGTACTTCTATGCCATTTACATCCGGCTCCTGTCTTCTGTTACATATTGTTTAAAATTATAAGCGTCAATCGGATAGGTATGGTGAGGAGTAATCCACCTGAATTTCCTCCTCAAATATTGGTGGGATTCCTTTTTCATTTTTGTTTTTTTGGCAATTCTTCTTGTGTCTATACCTTGAGTGGAATCGTCTGCCATCATTCATCATATATTTTGTTTGCTTCTTATAGTTTCTGCATCCAAGATACAAGTGTAAGGACTTCTGCAAATAGCATCGTCTGCTGTTCAATCCACAGGAAGCTCAAAACATTTTGCTACTATCTACATTCGTCATCTAAGTCTTTATTTATCAACATTTAATGTCTTTACCGACACATCTCCCTTTGCTATGTTCCTTACTTTTGAAATCAGTTAGGGTTTTTCTTTCAGATTTTTGTATGTCTTCAGTAATTCAAACTTATTTTTATCGCAGTTAAAATTTTATAATCTATAAGATAGGTCATGCGTCTCTATGTTTTACTGTTTAATGTTTCTTTAATCTCTCCGTGTATTTTCCCCAGGCAAGCTAGTTAAATATTCTCCCCGTTGTTTCAGTATTTTATTAACGCTTTCTAGTAACACCTTATCTGTGTCGGCCACAGAATTTTACATCTTATCATTTCCTTCTGCCCTCCAGTGATTGTTTCGTCGTATGTTTTTTTGTGTCTGGTTTATATTTTTTGTTCATATGGTCTCATTTCTTTCGTTTTTAAGCTATTTTATTTGTTGTTTTCAATTATTTCCTCCGACAGGGTTCCTTTGATGTTCATAGCCCGACCCGGAATTCTTCTCTCGTTAACGCTGCATTAATCTTTATTTCATTTTCACAGTGTTCTTAGTAAAATCGTTACGCGTTGACGCTAACCGTTTGTTTTGTTCAAAGATTCATTGCTGTTTCGGATTTTCGTACCAGCAGAATATTTGTCGATGTGTTCTTTAATATTTGATTTCGAGTTGTCCCTTTTGCTAATTAACTAACAAAATATTAAGGCAGTTGACTGGAAGACTCGTTAGCACTCCCGGAAATATGCTTAGCGGCATTTCGCTTTTGAGTTCAAATACTGCCGAGGTCGACGTTTCCTTTCATCCTAGTTGGGCACAAGGATTGTTACATCGACTAACTCGCCCCCTACACACACACACACATATATAACTACTTTGGGCCTTGTACCTATAGCAGAATGGATAAATTAACTAAACTGTTATCCGTCATATGAAAAGTAACTTTTGAAAGTATAACCTTGCTACCGTGGGTTTGTCGTGAGCCCCTTCGGTCATGAATGACAATGGGATTGCATCTAGAATGTTACCCTCCGAGGCACAAGTCTGGGCAAGGTTGTTTATGGAAAGCCAGCAGTCACCCCATATATACAAGACTCCCCTCTCCACGCCGCCGACGTTATCCAAGGGAAGGCAAAGGCCGATACAGCTTGGTACCAGTGACGTCGTAACTCTATTTACGTGCAAGTGGTTGAGCACTCCACAGACGCGTGTACCCTTAACATAGTTCTCGGGGAGGTTCAGCGTGACACAGAGTGTGACAAGGCTGACTCCTTTGAAATACAAGTACAACAGAAACAGGAAGAAAGAGTGAGAGAAAGTTGTGGTGAAAGATTACAGCAGGGTTCACCCCCGTCCCTGCCGGAGCCTCGTGGAGCTTTATTTATTTTCGCTCAATAAACACTCACAACGCCCGGTCTGGGAAACGAAACCCTAACCCTAACTTTTATCAATTTTCTTGGAGTTTATTTAAAATGATAAAACGGGTACTAATTAACAAACAAAACACCTATTTATTACCTTCAGATATAATGAAATAAAAGAAATTCCTGATTTGTATATTTGCATTTTATCAACATAATCATAATCTATTCCTTCAAAAATCAATCTCTGCAAAATTTCTTTAAAAATGTCTATTTTGCAGAGATTTTTCATTGTTTGACACCACACCTCACATGTGCACACATCCTGCATCTCTTACGTTATATATATATACCCCTCTCTCTTTTCGTCTCCCTCCTCCTTCCTTTATTCCATGTAAAGTGTGATTGGAGTATCAACCAACGACAAACCCACCGATCAAATTTTACATCGGTTATCTTTAAAGAGATATATTGTTCTTCTTCTATTAAATCTCTACAGAATGTATCACTCTTTTATATTCCAGTTGTATTTTATCCTTGACAATGGATTTGAGAGGTTTTGATAAAAACGTTTCGATTTTCTCCTGCAGTCTAGAACACTACAGATTCCGCTTTGATTCTTGAACCTCTGACCTCTGTCTAAGCATTTGTCACCTAAAGTTTTTCATTGCTCTCTTTCAACATACTATTTCGTTGTTCTATATTTAGTCTGCTTCAGATTTGAATCTGGTTAGCAAGATTCATTATGTTAATTCCTGTGTTGAAGTTTATTTTTTTATGTCTAGGGTGAGTCATTATGTCAAAATTATTAACACACGCACTGGTTTAATTCCATTCCTTTATTATTGGTCAGTTGTTAAATAGTAGGTAATCAAGTTGGTAAATAGATAGGTTCGTAGGTAGGTAGGTAGGTAGGTAGGTAGGTAGATATAGAAAGAAACAGTTAGAGAGAGAGAGAGGTAAGTAGGTAGATCAATAGAGAGAGAATGATAGATAGATAGGTAGGTAAATAGATAGATAGATAGATAGATAGATAGAGTGAGTGTGAGAGAGTGAAAGAGTGAGAGAATGAGAGAGATAGGTAGGTAGATAGATAGACAGATAGGTAGGTAGGTAGGTAGGTAGATAGATAGAAAGGTAGAGAGAGACACAGACAGAGCGATAGAATGAGTGAGAGAAATAGGCTGGTAGACAGATAGATAGATAGGTAGGTAGGTAGGTAGGTAGTCCGGACGGGCACATGCTTACAAAGCACAAACAAACGAGACAGAAACACACGTCCATACACACACATTCGGCACATACGCACAGACATATAGAGGCGCATACACATACTCACACGCTTTTACCCACCCAGGCACACACGCACAAGGAAATAGTACACGTACAGATATACATATATAAGCACAAATACACATGCGTGCACACACATACTTCAATACACAAGCACACACATAGATACATCAATGCGCAGAAGAATGTGTCCTTATGTTTCAAGTTTCAACAGGAAACGGTGTTTCCTAGGGCTAAATAACAGTAGCATTCTTCCCTTTCGTGGGACTGTCACATTAAGTTGACAACATACTATCACTCTATCGTGCTGCTACTGCATAAATCTCTCTGAGAGATTTAGAAATGTATTATTTCTATTTTTAAAACATATTTAGTTTAGTATTATATAATTTTCTTTTACTGTTCTTCTACAGCCAGTGATCGGTTGATTCGCATTTATCGGTTTTCTTGAATACTGAAAACAGCAATTGATTTGTTAGATTGAACTCGGTAGATCCCGGGCTATCTCTTGTACTCATATGGCTTCCTGTCATACCTTCATGTTTGAAAACAGACCCATCGGGATTGGTTCGTTACCTATACACTTCGTCGCATTTCTAATTTTTTTTTTTCTTCAGCTGGTCCTTTGGAGATCTCGAATTTCTCCATTCTTTCTAAAATCATTTCCCAGCAGAGTTAGAACATTTTTTGTTGAAATAATAGACATCGTGTTTCAATGACGAGCATTTATTTGCAATTTTTCATTTGAAATCCTTTATTTCGAGCTTTCTTTCCTTTTCACATAATTCGTATTCCATTGTATTACATCTCGTATTTTATCTTTTTCTTGTTTTTTAAGGCTATATTTTGGAGGTATGCTTTTTGATATTCATTTCACTAATGATTGAAAGATAGTTTCTTTTTCTCTCGCTTTTTGTACGTCTTCCATGTCGCATTAGTTATACATAAATTGCTGATGTGCTGCCAGGTGCAATTTGGCAGAGGTTTTATGAGATAATAACTAACACATGTTCAAAACAGATCATGAATATCCTTAAAAAACAGATGCAGGAACCCAAAGAAGAAAAAGCCTTCCTTGGAGAAATCAAATGATTTCATAAAAATATTAATTGGTCAATTAAAATCCTTCGTTCAGTGGCACCCACGATCGAGAGAAATAAGCATACTGGGGTCGAAAATATCATCAGCAAAACTGCTGAAAAGCTTACATCAGCAACCAAAGGGTTGTAAAGGAAGATTGGGTGATTTCGAAAATCAAACACAGCCGAAAAATGTTCGCCTCAATTGCCCACAAGCTGATGAATTCGTTGTTTCAATTCCCAAGCGTTTCAGGTTTTGATTAGGTAAGACCATCTTATTTCTCTAGCAAAATTTAGGCATTTTGCGCACTAGCTGTCATGACATCAATCTGACGAAATCCGCCCCAAGGCGTAAAATTTCGCCATTTAACGCGCATGCACAAAAAGGACGACGACACGGGTTCGCTACCAGACTCTGCTCATTTTTTCGTCAAATCTGTCCTACCTAATAATATAGATTTTAAATTTTTGAAAAATGTCCAGATTTGACGAAAAATGTTTTATGGCCATAAACAGACATCTTATTAAAGGTAATTTATTTAGCATTTTTTTTATTTGCAGAAACTCATTTCAATTCGTTGTTTTAATTCCCCAGCGTTTCAGATTTTAAATAGAGAAGTGAATTTTATATCTCAAGCATTTTATATTCAGCATTTCATGCATAACCATAGATATACTTACTGACAATCAAACTACATTTTTTCAGATTACTACTTATATACAAGATTTAACGTATCAGTAACCCTCCTCTTAAATTGCGAATATTTTGGAGTTCAGATTTTTGTTAAGTTACGACATGAACCTTAACTCTTACAGAAGGTTCAGGATCCTATATAAGTCTTTTAAGACGGGATATTCTCATGTGGGCCTCAACTTACTTAAAAAGTCAGGACTTCTTATCCACCATATCACTCAGGCAAAAGGGATTTTAGTCCTCAGATTGGATAACACGTATTATTTTGACAAAGCACGAAAGATGTAGTTTTAGCAGCCTAACTTGAGTGGATTACGTACATGGAAACTGAAAGAAGACTGTCGTTTATATGTTTATATTTCTGTGTGTATGTTTATCTGTATTTGTACCCCCACCATTGCTTGACAACCGATATTACTGTGTTTACGTTCCCATAACTGAGCGGTTCCACAAAAAACACTGATAGAAGAAGTACTAGGCTTCCAAAGAATAAATCCTGTCGTTGGTTTGTTCGAACAACGGCGGTGCCTCAGCATGGCCGCAGTCACATGGCTGAAACAAGTAAAACAATAAAAACTATGCCATTTTAATCACGAGCAAGGCCGGGTATCTCTCTGATAGTATATATATATATATATATATATATATATATATATATATATATATATATACATACACACACACACACCAATATTCACGTTTGCTTAATAAATGGTTTCTAGCTAGTATACGCTTACACCCTTAAGAGCAAATAACTCTAACATAGCGATACATAAATATGTTTTATGTTTTCATTTCACAATTTTACAAGTTCACATATTTCCATACTTCCGCTCAACACAGCATCCCGTGAGGTTAGTCGATTTTATTGAAGAAGTATTTTTTTTTACTTTATATATATATATATATATATGTATA